>NC_136483.1:113424198-113451698 GCF_053919585.1 Euprymna scolopes | reverse complement strand
CTGATCTGCAAAGTTAAAAACAACAATTTTCCTCTACAAAACAACCAAACCAAGCACCATTAATAAATGCAAGGATTATTCATTAAATAAGGTGATTTTATATATATATATGGACTTTTAATACAGATTTACGTTTACCATTATTTTAATTTTATTGTTTTACTTCTTTTTCACATAGATTTAATTTCTTTGACAGATTCAATATCAACTTTTAGAGTTTGGGCGATTAACAAAAATGGCCGACCAATGATTAAACAGCAACCAGGCATCACGTGTTTGGTTGTGGAGGGTATACACCAGTTGAAATCCACAGGAAACTGTCATCTGTGTATGGTGTCACATATTTCAGCCGAAAAAATATCTACAAATGGGCTAAATTATTTCAAGAAAGGCGGAACAGTGTTGAGGATGAAGACAGTCCAGGGAAGCATAGAGAAATGAGTTTTCCTGAGATGATCGAATTAGCCAATGACTTCATTTAGTCTGAGAGAAGAAGAACAGTGGACGAAATTGCAAAGATTTTGACGCTATCTGTTGGAACAGCACACAAAATTGTCCATGATAACCTTGGCTACTCGAAGGTCAACTGCCGAGGTACAAACGGAGGAGATTTGAAATATCCCCGCAGTGTCTGTCCCGCTATGAAAAGGATGGTGAGGGGTTTCTGAAGAAGGTGGTAACATGTGACGAGACATGGATTTGACACTATGAACCTGAGTTCATGGAGTGGAAGATTAAGTTATATATATATATATATATATATATATATATATATATATATATATCATAAGTTTTGGTTTCGGTTTCGATTCAAGATGGTGCACCCAAGTCATACAGGTATATTTTTTTTATTTTAGAAATCGCAACTTTATAATATATAAAAATCGATAGAACATTAACTCTATAATAAAATATACGAAATATGCAAGAATTAAAATATCATATTTAAGCGTACTTTACGACCGAGCTACGCCAGGCGTCCCTGTTAGCTTAGGTAAATACTTTTGCAGTTTTAACAAAAGAGCTACAATAATATCAGAGCGTCTCCATTTACGCTGAACATCTACAGAATGCCAACATCAATATATTACATATGGATGAGTCCTATGTGGAATTTCCACAGGTCCCGCTAGTATTAATATTAATGCGGACACTGGCGGAGGATATTTTTTTTAAATATAATTTCTGATGTGGGACGTAAACTAGTTTATAGTTTTATTTTTATTTTGCTTAGATTTTGCCAGATATTAAATGAACAAGTGTGGGCTTGTCGATATCTTATATCCTGGAGATAGGCTTACATCAAAGGTTAATTGATAAAAGAAAGATCGCTGGCAAACTTCTCAGTTTGTCAATTTCAAGAGAAAGATCTATTTAATCTAATATCCTAAACCCTTACAGGATATGATCGGCACGATAACCAACGGCCCACGTGTTCGAAATGTGCTAATCCGGGCCTTTCAAATACGATATTAAACATCCGGCGCATTTTATGATGTTAATTACCGCTTAATGGGCTGTTGTGTTGCTGTCCCATCGATGTAAATGATCTCGCGGGTTGGTTGACTTGCGTATTCATTGAAGAAGGGACATTATAGACGTTTAAAATTGTGTTTCCCTTCTTGTGTCGAGGGTAAAAGAGAAACAGTCTAATTGCTGACAATTTCGGACTTAGAAATCGAAATAGTACAAGTCGGGTTAATGAAAAAACTGTTACGCATTATATTTGACTAGCCTGGGTGCTAGGCGTTGCCCGAGTTCTTAGAGGTGCGTGTTGATAAAAAAAAAATAGGTAGTAGACACGTAGACTCGAACCCGTGCGCGAAGGCGGAAAAGAAAGTGTAAAAATAACCTGACGTCTTAGCCGATGTCTCCATGACACGATTGGAAGTTAAAAGCGTTGAAAGTAACTGAAATCAATCCAATCGTGACGATGACTTGCAAAAATGTCGGCGAAAAAAACGACCACTCCTTGTACAAAACGGCCGAGTTTAGAGTGGAGGAATTAATATGTTTGGCCAATGTTTTGATATTTTTCGTCCGAGACGTCAGATTAAAAATGATACCAATCTTGTCAGGATCCGTCGCCTCTGTCGAAAGTTTTTGCGAGACATACAAACATACATACATACATACATTTAAACTGACAGGTGAGATTTATATTATAGACTAGCGGGGGTACCCGGCGTTGCCCGGGTGTTTGTAGGTGTAAAAAAACAGTTTTGGTAGGGAGGAAGGCTCGAACCCGTAAGGCGAATAGCCGGATAATTTACCACGACGTTACGAGGGCAGGAAAGTGATAATGGGTGAAATTAAACGTTTACAAATGCAGGTGCTTAAACGAACGTCAACGTGTGATTTTCTAGGTCAAACATCACGCCATAATAGTAGAAATATGAAATCACAGCGCGAATGTTGTAATTTTGTAACATAAAAGATACAGACGACCTCCTTTCATAAATCGGACATCTAGGGAGTATATGAAAATCTCTAAGAAATAATGATCCCCCCCACGAGCATCCCTCCACAAAAAATGCCTTTGGCGGACATACGAAAAGAATGTGCAGATATGGCATGCATGGGCGAATGGTGGCCTTGTAAATATACAGGACACTCTCAGGCGTGAGTAGCCTTCTAGCTCGATAGAGTGAACCCACCTTCTTTGCAGCAGCCTTTGTATTTGTTCCAGTTCATACTGCCCGCAAATGTTAGCCAAGGAGTTTGAAGGGTAAGCAGGCGATTGCGCAACGGTATATTATCTGTCAGTAGTTATAAGAGATATAATAGAATTATGAACTCGGAATAGCGATTCCATATGCAGGTGTTGTATCCATTTGGCTGGTCATCATCTCCATTACTTAAATCTACGAAGGCTTTGTACGAATTGTAATATTAGATATACGAATGATCTAGCGCTGTTTTCTGCTTCCTCCTCCTCCTCTTTTTTTTTCTTCTTATTTCCAAGAAGAGTAAAGCAAATCAAACGAGGCAGCTATCCAGAAAGGCAGGTATGTGTATGTTCACTTGAAAAGTAAAGTGGAGGTTTGGATAGATGATTATAGAGAAGGGTTTAGGAAATTAAGGGGTCATATATGAGACTAAAGGGATACGTCGGGTCCTTTTTATTTGCATTTGGTTTATTTTCCTCTCTTATTATTATTGTTCACAAAAAAAGCACGTGATTCGGGAATTGATGCACAATTCAGCGCTTCACAGCTGAACTAACAAAAATGCCTTTTAGTCAAATCTCCAAGGTTTTCTCTTCTTTGGTACGCCTTTTTGAACGAGTACACACACACACACACACACGCGTATATATATATATATATATATATATATATATATATATATATATATATATATATATATATATATATTAAAAAAGCAGGCTCTTTCAGTCTATGACAGACTATGGATACCCACGAAGGGTTGCTTGCGCGTGAAATTTTGTGGCAGGGGGTGCGCAATCTCCAACCACACCTCTCCTGAAACGATCTTGTTAAATACCAGTGGCAAGTGAAGTACAGGACGACTGGAAACAAATGCCGAGATAAGCGGAGAGCACATACAGCACCTAGAATTCCCAAATGGTCACCCATCTGGTACTAACCAGGCTCAACTTCGGTGATCTGACGAGAACCGGTGTGTCTACGCGATTATGCCGTGATGATGATGATGATGATGATGATGATGATGATGATGATGATGATGATGTAACATAGCGCGGACGGTTATGTACAAATACACAGCTGTGAGCAAAATGACGTGGCGGTAAGGAAAAAGAAAATTATAAAAAGGAGAGTTCAGATTCGAGAAGACTATCACGTTAGAGTACGTGAATGATGTTTGAGACCATGCTCGAGAAGACGATTACACCACGGCCGTAACGAGAAGTTACGTGTGTGCGTGGGTGAGTAGACAATGAGTAAATAAATTTCGTTGTTTTAACACGAAAAATGAGGCATGGTCTCTTTTACGACAGCTTTCAACGTGTGGTTCCCTTTCAACATAACATAATTATAACAATTTCGAATGCATTTATTTAATGAACTTAAAACCAATAGACGAGATTTTTGATAATGCTTAATACTAGATACAGCTTTCAAAATAGTTAGTCTATAAATATTTAATTTACGTACACACGCAAATGGATTACGCTTCGTCGTTCCGAATCCGTTTCCGTTTCTTTTGTATCTATTGTACGAATCCTTTTTGATTATCATTTCATGGCTCCGACGACACATTTGTTACTTTCAAAAGTAATAATATTCGTGAAAATTTATAAATTCTCATATTATAATCAGGTAATATTGCTTACGTGGATCAAATTGCGTTCCGGTGACTTTACGCTTCATCGGAGCCGAGATCAGAAATTTTTTTCTGAATTCCTATGAAGCGCTAAATCACTGAAACTCAATTGCATCTACCCAAGTGGAATAAAAATATTTATTTAATAAATTCATACACACACACACACACACATATATATATATATATATATATATATATATATATATATATATATATATATATATATATATATATATATATATATATATATATATATATATATATATATATATATATATATATATATATATATATATATATATATATATGACATAATTGCGTTGACACACAGGTTCTCGTCCGATCACCGAAGTTAAGCAACGTTGAGCCTGGTTAGTGCCAGATGGGTGACCATTTGATAAATCTAAGCTCTGCATATGCTCACCGCTTATCTCGGCATTCGTTTCCAATCGACCCGAATATACACTTCACTTGCCACTGGTATTTAACAATGTCGTCTAAGGAGAAGTGTGGTTGGAAATTGCGCACCTCCTATTATAAAAAATTCATGCGCAGGCACCCCTACGGTAGGTACCCATGGTCCGTCAAAGACTGAAGCGTTCCTAACATTTATATATATATATATATATATATATATATATATATATATATATATATATATATATATATATATATATATATGCGAAAGAGAATGAAAATGGGAGAAAGATAGCATAATGAGATATATGATAAAAACATAAACGCATTTTAGTAGCATCTCATTATTATTATTATTATTATTATTATTATTATTATTATTATTATTATTATTATTATTATTATTATTAAATCTTAATTATGCTAACCGTCTGTAACTAATTAGGGACCATGGTAAAAACGAAGATCATTTCATCTTCTACGAAACATAAATATGAAAATATCTTATTTATAAATCGTAAAGATCCGTTCACAATATAGGCTGTGTAACTTGATGATGCCATATGTGAGTCGAAAATATAATAATAATAATAATAATAATAATAATAATAATAATAATAATAATAATAATCAGTGCGGAGAGCATTGTAGGCTTGGAAGGTGTTTTGCCATCCAAACTCCAAGGAATACTAATGGCCGCTGCAATCGAGAGATACAAAGGTAAATGCCTCCCAACAGGACAGAGTTAGACACCAGGGTCGTTTTTTAACGTGGAGAAAAGGTACAAAAATAAAAAATTGTCTCAGTCGTGAAGGACTGATCTTCCACCGAAAGAGACCAAGAAATGGAAGTGCAGCATCTGAAGAACAGATGGTATTTATTTGCTCCCCCACCGAGAAAATTAGGCACAAGGCCGATTTTTAATGTGAGGAGTGAAGGGGAAATGGGGACCAACTCCCCGGGGAGGAGGGGAGCTGGATAGTGACAATTGGTATGAAGAGTTGCCCCTACATTGACCAAGGTCTTATATGTGGGGTAATCCCCACATATGGTCTTTGCTTGCAGTATCTGCCGGAACAGATGGTATTTATTTGCTCCCCCACCGAGCAAATTAGGCACAAGGCCAATTTTTAATGTGAGGAGTGAAGGGAGGGGGAAGGGAAAAGGGGACCAGCTCCCGAGAGGTGGGAAATGGGAGCTGGTTGAAGGTCAGGCATGTGGGGTTGCCCCCACATCTGGTCTTTGCTAGTCATAGCTAGTCATAGCTAGTCATAGCTTGCAGTATCTGCCGGAACAGATACTACACTTCGATCTTAGATATAGTAACCGTTACCAAACCGTATATTTATGTTTGTGTTTTCGTTTTAACCTGTACAACGTAAGTACGCCGTAAGAAAATATGTGTTTTCTTCTCTAATACGTGTATGCTTGCCTTCCTGAAGTTGGACGGCAAAAAAATCCGAACTGATCGTGCCAATGTTGTAAGAAAATGTTTTTCAATAACGAAACGGCAAAATCCTAACAAGCAAACTTACTTAAACTAATGAATTAGAATTCTTGCCAATCAATTTAAAACATTTTCGGTGTAAATTTGAAGCGTTGCAACACAATATTTCGATTCGTTTTTTTTTCTTCTTTTTGTTCTTATTTATTTTTTTTCCTTTTATGAATTTACCGTTGCGTAAGTTTCTTTTTTTTTTGTTTTTCTTTTACGGAATTATCTATTTTTTTTAATGCTAAAGCTGAGTTAATCAAAACTTGTTTTACTAGGATTGTTTCTGTATATCTTTTATTCACACAAAATACATGATCCTGTAGTCATGCGTATGTTAGTATACGGACTTCCCTCTGCGTAGACTAATACACAATGCAGTGACTTACACATTTCTGTATATATTGTGTTTTCTTTGCTTGTAGATCGAATCTACACAATTTTATATCTACACTCGCAGGAATACCGACGTTATCCGTGATTGGATAATGATTAACGCACAGTCCCATATATTTATTATCCAAATCGATCAAATCGATCATTTTTTTATTAAATCGATTGATTTCTTGCTCTAGTTAGAGATCCATTACGGTGTACGGAAAGAAGCTTCACATGCCTCTTCGCAGTAACCGAGTCCAAAGTACATTGTAATCTACATTGCACTGTAGAGAATCTACTGTTGATTTTACAAAATTATTTTATATATAATGGTTAGGATCAAAGTTTAAAATGAAAAAGGCCAATTATCATCTTTCAATTGTGCTCTAAACAGAAACATAAATTTCGAACGCGCCCCTATCATATCAAAGATTCTATTGTTAATATTATATTCCTGACTATCTGATTGTGCGCTGAGAACGGCTTGAATCTAAGTTTAAAATGCAAAAGTTTAGTATTATGGTTCAGCTGTGCTTTAAACAAAAATATTCATTTCGAACGCGCTCCTGTCATATTAAAAGAACCTACTGTTGGTTTTATATGCCGGGCCATTCGGTTGTTGTGGTGATAAAACTTCAAAATGCACTTATGATGTGAGGCTATATAAGGTGTAGACATTAGTCAAAACCGCCTGTTTCTTTTTTCATCGGATTTTCTTTTTCGTTTACGAACACTTATCGAATTTAATCTGATAAAAAAAAACACTGCCAGATAAAGAAAGTACATTTGTATAAAATTTCATAGAAATCGGCCAACCGGCGTGAAATGTATATGGAAAAACCTCATACACACACACATACGCGCACACACACACACACACACACACACACACACAAAGTCCCGTTTATATAATAGTAAATATATATACTACTATACATTCTACATACATTGATACAAAAAAATCCTGAGGTCTTAGCGTAATAGAAAAACACACACACACGCACGCATATATATATATATATATATATATATATATATATATATATATATATATATATTTAATTTAATAATTAAATACCCACTACGTAATACTGCAACGTTACAAACACACACACACACACACACACACACACACACATATGTAACGTTGCGCACGTGTAAACATGTAGGGACCCAACACACTAGACTCTGTCGCAAAAATGGTAAAGGAAGAGAATAGAAAAGAAATTCAACTCGCTGTTTCAGGTTTAAACAACAGACATTTATTTCACTTCTGGAACGCGATCGTCATCACGCAAACGGCTCGATCATTTTCAATCTTCTGCCATACGCGCATACGCGTTCTGTAACACACACACACACATACATATATATATATATATCATGATTTTCTTGGGGGTACACAACTTTATTAAGGCAATAATGAAGGGAAGACGTATTGCTTCGGAATTCATTTTATATTAAAAAAAAAGACACAGGAAAAAAGGAAAATGAATAGCGACTAAAAAATAAAAAGTAGGGAAATAGAGGAGGAAAAAAATCAAAACGATCAGCCTCTAAAATTCATCCCCATACGATTGCTGTTGCTCCCGTCTCTTTTTTAGATTTTATCATTAAGGAAAACAAATTACTAAAAAATAAATCCCTCGATTCCAATTTTGTTGAGTGAGGGCGAAACATGTCAATTGACTAGTTTTGATTTTTTCCCCCTTTATTTCCCTACTTTTATTTTTTAGTCGCTATCCATTTTCCTTTTCTCCTCGGTCTTTTTTTTTTTTAATATAAAATGAATTCCGAAGGAATACGTCTTCCCTTCATGAATGCTTTAATATATATATATATATATATATATATACATATATATATATATATATATATATATATATATATATATATATCTGTAATTATGTATGTAATTATTTTTAATGGTCTTTGACGTTTCGTAGTTTCGTGATCTAAAATTAATTTTGCGTTTACCATAAAAATCACAAGAAATAAACACATCAAATATGAAAAGTGTCGATATTAATCGACCATCAAACAAATGACTCCATGCATTACCATATTCTGTAATCATAATTGCAATTTGGCACAGGCACATATAAACGCCTTAAACGGACACAATTTTTAAAGTGTCTTGTATATACTAATTCTAATTAGACGATGTAAGCATCAGCGCACAAGGGAAGAAAAGCTTCAGTTTCTGTAGTCGGCTTTCGTAGGGATAGATCTCATACTCCCTGCACCATTCGAGTACCCAGTTGTTGAATTCTTCTCCATGTTCGATATTTTTCTCTTGTTTTATTTTCATTCAGTCCAAGTTCTTAGAAATCACAGATCTCCTCGTATCTGAGGCTAATATTTTTTTTTTTTTTTACACAGTGATCACCACTTATCAAGGCCCGGAAGCCACTCAGGGATAAGGGTTATTGCAAGTACATTACGTTAGTGAGGAGATTTGCTGATATGTTTACTTAAGGGGGCGGTTCATTAGGAATTTGTTAACATTGGACTTGAAGACAACCAAGTTGTAGTCCGGAGGGAAGCAGGCAGACGGAACTATACGCGATACACAGATATTCGATTTTGTTTTTATTTTGCAAACACAGAATTAGTAAAGAAGTTAGGAACATAATTTCCCTCCATTTATTTAAATTTCCATTTAAATATGTTATTAGCATACCTTTCTAGTGGTCTCCTGGGAATACTAGATTTCAGGACAAAGTTTCCTCTAGTCTAATAAAGTATCAGTTCCATGATACTTGAGGAAACATCACTCATAGAACATGCACCATTTCTCGTAGAGATTAGTGTGAGCTAGCCATACTGAGATCTTATTTGAGCTGCGAATATTATAAAATTTTGAATATTAGGTCATAGTTTACTTTTAGAGAAACGTAACCTTATGACAAGTTTTCCTGACAAACCTATATGCAGAGAGATCATAGACACTCGAGGATAATGTATAGTAGGCGTTAAAGTTCTCTTCAAGTAGCCATCTAAGTTCTCTACAATAGGCATTCGAGCTCTCTCCAAGTAGGTATTCAAGTTCCCTCCAGTAGGCATCCAAGATATGGAGCAGAGCAGAGGGTTAATCTAACAGTAGTCTGACGAGTGAGATTTAAAGTGGGATAAATATTTAAAAATTAATTTTTCGGCTAAGGAACGTGGGCTGAGAAATATGGACTTTGCTTGTCTGAATGCAATAGAGTACAAACTAGCCGAATGCACGTCCTCAGACGGAACTGAATCCACGTAACTTTTATGTTTCCTTGCACACACGCTTCTGCCCTTGTGACTCGATAGAAGTAATTACAGGTTATTTATTTGTTTCCCACGAAACAAAATGCGACACAAGGTCGGTTTAATGTGGAAGATAACCAGCCCACTCAAAAGGAGCATTCTGCAAAAATAAACTTGCCTTAGTATGGAAGGGTTTCCCTCTCCATTGACTAAGGACAATTAATTTCAGTACAGTATCTAAGCAGACACCACACTTCAGCCACCAGTTCATTACGAGTACCGGATAGAAGTAACTACAGTGTTTCTTACTTTAACCATGTTAGAGCACACTGAATACGAGTATGCCACGTTTTGAAGTGTATCTTGTGTCGTTTCTGACTTTGAGCCGGAAATACAGTCAGAAATACGCATTTCTTTCTATAATGAATAACCATGAACCATGCACTGTAGCTTCTTTTCCGTGATTCTATTTTGTAGCTTCCCTATTATTGGTAGGCCGGCGGTAATGTGGTAGTTGATATTCTGTGTGCAAATCGATAGCTGATTCAGAATTAGCCACGCTCCCGTTGCTTATCCACTCTAGCAAATTTTCCTCGATGCATAGACTCTTGTAATCCATGATTGAACCATGTCAGTATCTGATGTTTCTAGATTAGACTAATGTTGTTAATACAACGAGCCATCACACTCAATCCCGTTTGGATGTCCTTCACGGCGGTAATGATGAGGATTATCTTGATATACAGTCGTATCTCTGTTTTACTCACTCAATCTATGCTTCCCCTGCAAAACATCCTAAACGTAAACTCGCCTATTTACAGCCATTGCCAACAATTTCTTCTACTCTCCTGATGTGCCTGAAACTAAACGCAAATTCCATGAACAAAGTTTGTTTCTTACAACTGTTTACCCTTAGAACATCATACCCCAGAGCTCCTTTTTAGCTGACTAAAACTTGATCGTTTTCAAGTTCAATGTAAACAAGTTCTTGCTGAATCGTTCTTTTAAATAATCAAATTCTATCTAATTTCCATCACAACCCATCATTACATTTTCATCATTACGTTTTCATCATTATGGTTTTACCGACCCCCTTACTTTCATTAACACATTCTCGAGTACCGTCAACTTCCTCCAGCCGAGAACCCTGATCCTGGTGAGTAATACATTCTTATCACGGTTGTAATTAGAAGGCGGGTTTGAAGTTAGGGATTACGCAACGTTGCTTCTCGGGTTATCTTGATATATACAGTTTCACAGAAGCGTTTCAATTTAGTTTGAATTTTTATTCTCCACAAACTTAAGGTTGTCTAACTTGTCATTACCCATTGTCTCTCACAAAAAAAAGGACATTGTATTTTTCTTTCCTAAAAGTGAGGGACCCCATATTTACAGGAGTTTCAGCGCCATATGACTCCCCCCCCTTTAATGTTACTTGATGTTCTAGCATTAGCCTTTTTTTTACCAATGGTTATTTCTAGCTCATTTCTAGCTGAAAGCGGCGAATTTCTTCTATAGAATCTTCAAATTCGAACGGCTATTTTGATGACTTCTACTGTTTACCATCTGTCACAATTGATTATTTTACGGACCAAAGAAGGAGGCAATAAGCGTGGAGAATAAGAAACGTGACAAACCACTGACAAGGAACTTTGAAGATTATCAGATTTAATCCGAACACAATGTTTTCGTTCAAGCCACTTAACTGTTCATGAGATTAACAAAAAAAAAAAAAAAAATGGCTGGAAATGAGGTGAAAAACGCGGGAAAATGGGAAAATCGCTTAAAATTAAAAAAAAGACGAAGATTGTGAATTAGTTTAGCGTATATGATTAATCTACCGAGGCTATATCGTAGAATTGGCACGAAGTAAATTGAAAGTAGAACATACATCTTTCTCTTCCTCTCATCTTTCGATTCCTCTCTCCTCTCTCTCTTTCGCTTCCTCTACTTGTCTCTTTCTTTTGCTCCCTCCCTCTTTCTCTCATATTTCGCGCTCTCTCTCCCCGTCCTTCTTTCTTTCGCTCCCTCTCTTCCTGTCTCTCTTTCTTTCGCTCGCACTCTCTTTCTCTTTTTCGCTCTCTCTCTCCCTGTCTCTCTTTCTTTCGCTTCCCCTCTCCCTGTCTTCATTTCGCCCCCCTCTCTCTCTCTCTCTTCGCCCCCTCTCTCTTTCATATACGTTTCATTTTTTATTACCGTATCTTTCTGTTAAGTTACATTATTGTTTAAGGTACCCGGCCGTTTTTTTGGCCGTCTGTAGCTTCCTCAGACTTTTACAGAACATTTCTGAAAAAAAAAAAAAAAAACGGCCGCGTAGCCGAAACAATAATGTAACTTAACAGAAAGATACGGTAATAAAAAATAAAACGCATATTTGCTCTACAACAGTATTGAGCACTTTCTTCAGTTTTTATTAATTATCATCTCTACTATATATATATATATATATATATATATATATATATATATATATATATATATATATATATATATCCAGAGGACCTCACAGAAAGGAGTCATAATCAAAAACAACAATATCTTTAGATTCTTATGTAACGCTGAAATTTCACGATATTTCGGGGTTATGATCTCTTTTGAGAACCGTTTTGATTATTCGCCCCAATGAAGAATCTACTAATCAACGAAAAACGCTAGAAGCAAGGAATATTTAATTTATATATGAACTTGTTATTAAGTTTGTTTTCACTTGCATAACTTCTTATATTCCCCCATTGTTAGAGAGAGTGATTTGGCGGATTTGACTTGTGCAAGCGTCAATGGAATTCTTGGCTCAGTTTTTAGGTTTACAGGTGGTCATCATTCGATTATGGGATCGCGACTGACTAGTAAGCGTGTGCCATCTTGCTCAGACATCGTACAAGTGAGATAAAAGACCAGCTTACGCCGACCAAGATGGCGAACGCCGTTACAACAGCAATAACAATACATATTTATATGTTTCTAATGATCTACTAGTTCTTTATTTTGTTTTGTTTAGTGATAGAATCAGTTTTTTGTTTTAGTTTATACTGGTGCATTTTTTTTTTCGAACTGGCAGTTTATATCATTTACATTACAAGAATAAATGAATAATTTCACGATTCATAATCGGTTTTATTCTTATTTACGTACTAGCATGGAAGACCTGATGTTGCCCTAGATTGAATGAGAATCAACGAATATTCCAAACTTCCAATACTTTTACTATCATCGAACTCGGCGAAATCGCCCATTTTTCATACAAATTACTTGCTCTAGTCGGGGACCCACCGCGATGCATCGGAAAGAAGTTCACACGCCTCTCTGTATTGACTTTGTCCACAATACATTGTAGTCTACATTTGCACTGTAGAGAAGCTATTGTTGATTTTATAACATTATTTTATATAATGCTTTGAATTAAAGTTAAAATGCAAAAGTCAATCATTGTGGTTTAATTGTGCTCTAAACAGAAACATTCATTTCGAATACGCCTTTGTCTTATTAAAGAACCTACTGTTGTTTTCATATGCTGGACTCTTCTGCTTGCGGTCCTGGATATGACCTAAAACTATATCCGATGGTGAGGCCTCACCTTGACGGCTTTGGGGAGTGTGGAGCCACCCTTTAATTGCCATTGCTCCCAGGTCCACTCTGACCCGGAGTGGTAGTACCTATTAGGGTCCCAACTATGGGTTAAATAGAATCTGATGAAAAACAAAAATACTCCATTAAAAATCCTTCCTCAAAATAACTAGATTCGGCATTAAATAACCTGAAAAAGGTTGATATGCCGTAAAACAAAAACAACCAACCAATCTTCTGCTTGCGCGGCGATAAAACTTTTCAAATGAATTTGAGATGTTAAGCTATACAGGATGTTAACTTTAATCAAAATTGGACGGTTCCTTTGTTAATCAGATTAATCGGATTTTTCGATTATCGATTTTCGATACTTATCGCAGGCATACCGATAAAAAAAAAAAAAAACATCTAAGATCACCCCCAGGCACATAAAGTACATTTGTGTATTTTTTTAAATCGGCCTAGTCGTTTCCGATTCCATAGAAAACACAACACCAACAACTTTATTGCTAGATAGTTAAAGGTTTTAAAAAATTGCAACCGAAATCGGAAAATATGTCGGAATCGGGAAGGGTATTGGAATCGACCTGTTACTAGTTACTTTTCATGTTACATAAACTGTTAAACTTTATTTTTAATAGGCAATTGCTTTTGATTCAGGAATTACATGAATTGGTAAATTATTAGTATTGATACTATATTCTACCATTACCACTTCTATTGCTGCTATTAATCATGTTTCTACCATTATATATAAAAAATTGTTTGTTTTTGTTTTAGAAATGGGATAGGATATTGGACAAATGGAATGGTAATGGTTTTCACAGACCAAATATTGGATTCAAATCTACCAAATCCCTATACAGAGTCGAAACGTCTCAATTTTCACCACCGAACTTCTACTCCCACTCGGAGCTCATAAAAGCACCCCCTCCCAGTCTTAGGGTGTGGTCCACTTAAAGACACCTTTTGCGGTTTTTTAGCGTTCAGAAGGGGATCTTTTAGAAGTTGATTATATAGGTATGTGGGTTTGGCAGAAAGTTTAAGAACTTAGAAGCAATGACGAGATGTGGGCAACAGGAGAGGAATACGTAAGGATAAGTTAAGCACTTCAAGATATTAAAGAGAGAGAGAGAGAGAGAGAGAGAGAAAAGCGAGAGAGAAAGAGAAAGAGAGAGACACAGAGCGAAACAGAGAGAAAGAAAAGGGGGGGGGGGAGGATATACAAGAATAAAGAAAATGAAACAGTGTAAATATAATGGGGTTAAGGGGGCCTTTTAAGGAAATATTACGGTTAAGGAGAGTAGTAAACACGCATATTAACTTATTCAAGCGTGACCAACGTAAATAGAAGGCCCATTAAAGTCACGTAACTGCTGACGTCGCAGAATAAAATACAATGGCCACGGTTAGGCGATAAGCGACTATTACGAGGATTATTTTTAAACGGGTGCATTTTAAAATTAATAATAAAATACCCTTTGAAAAAATAAAAATTTCTTACAGTATTTATACGAAATAATCCCTTTTAATTGCACGTGTCTAAATGTAAAATAAAATTTATCTTTCAGAAAATAAAATACAGTTACTTTTGGACAAGTTTTAGGAATCTCGCGGAAATTACTTTTTGAATAAAAAGCAATGAATAACTATAACTCTCTTCATAAGTCAAAATCATTTATCGCCTAACCGTGATTATTGCACTTTATTACTTTTAGCGACGCAGGATTTTTCTAAGGGGTGAAACGGTAAAGAAAACAAAACTATAGTTTTATTTTAAAAATATTATTAAAATATTAATCCAGATAACTGACATCTATTAAATGTAGCCGCCGTTTGCCTCACTCACCGCCTGGATACGGGTCCGGAATTGGGAGCATACCTTTTCCACAAGCGCTGGCGTGAGCTCGGCGAATTCTCGGCGGATAGCGGCGTTATGCTCGCTTTAGTGTTGTGGGAGGTCATGTTGGTGATGTTCTCGACGTATGACTAAACGAAGTAGGCAAGTAAGAGAAGGGTACAAGGTCTTAGCACTCCTTCTGGAGATTTGTGGGCCGGCGCCGAGTCCTGTTGCCACACCCAGGATCTGCCAATGACCACCTGATTGCACCAGAGGATCACCGCACTCTTCAGCTCATCCAGGTACACTTTCGTGTTGACTTTCAAGCTGACTTCCTAGAAAATTTTGTCGTTCCTATATGTACTGACAAAAAACAATCTTATGGTTTCATGGGAAGACAAATACATAGCAACAACAAAACATGACAAAATAAAGGTGTTAACGAAATAAATAGGATGGGGGAGAGAGAGAGACTGTAAGAAAAATGAAGAGAGTGAGAGAAAGACATGAAGAGATAATATAATAACTGAATAATTGTCCTTATACAAATAAGGATGGAAAAGAGAGAAACAGCCATAGATAGAAGGGGGTATATACATTGATAGATAAATATAAAGCATGAGAGAGAGAGAGAAAGAGAGAGAGGGGGAGAGGAAAAAAAGGAGTAAGAGTGGGAGAATAAATGAGAGAGTGAGTTTCCGAAGGGGAGGAAGTATGGGAGCCGGAAGGGACTTGAATAAAGAAATATTCATAACCTGTTCTTGTCAAACTGTGTTTGTGTTTTCTCGTATTTTCATTTATTTTCTTCTCCTTCTAAGATTCGTGATTCCCATAGAGATTGCTCGAATTTCTCGCAACTCACGTGTACGACATTTTTATTCTGTCAAAATCATTTTTCTTAACATATTTTTTGTCAAATACATTCCTATGGTGAAACCATTTCTGACGGTTTCCTATAGTAACGATATTTGCAATGGATGCCTATACGAATACACTTTCAAATGGATTGCTATCGTAAAAAGTCATTGGAAAAAAGCATTTCCGTAGTAAACGTATTTATAAAGCATTAACTAGCAACAACATTTCTAATAATATAGCTAACGCTGAAGAAGATTTAAAGGAACAACAGCATTCTTGCATTGTTCTACATTTCAAGTCCAGCGAAAATGAACATCAACAACAAAAGATATCCAACACTTAATCAATCTCAGTCGTAATCGACACGAAAATAAATATGCATACGCAAGCAATTCTTATGATCAACGCTTTACATTCCGGCCTTTCAAATTTCCAGACTTTAAGCGTTATTGCGCCGACCCGTTCTCAGTTGGCCGATGTATGTTTCTATTCAGTGCTAGGAAGTCCATTTCTCAGTCTCTGTCTTCTTACCCTTTGCGAAGGGATTAGTTTATTATCAATCGCCTGAAACCGCATCCTACACGACAATATTTATGAAGCTGCACAGACATTTTTTTTTGTAGGCCAGCGTGCTATTTCTGTAAGAGGCTGACTTTTCAAATTCCATTTGCCCGACTTTGCGTCACACATGACATGGACATAAATATTACATTGACCATTTTGACAAAATCTCGTATCAGCTTCGTAAACAGATTCCCTTTATTATAAGTGAGATTTGCGGCCGGAGGTTTTACGCCTATCCCCGCGCGTTAGATCTTGATTGAGAAACCTACAGCAATCGAATGCAAACACTTTGGATGAGATGTAATTTTTATTTAAGACGGTGTTTCCGGTTCGTTGTCATGACAACAAAGACGCATCTTAGCAGCAATCTCGTAAGCTTCTTGGTCAGAAGGAAATATGGTTTGGCTCGATCCTATGCACCTTTCCAGACATTACCTTCTCCTTCAAGGGAGAAGGTACTTCCTGTAACTTCGGGCGTCTGGGAAATGACAACGGCTGCGTTCTCGACTATTTGTGTACACTTCAATGATAATCTACCGTGAGACTTAGTTTCCAGGACATTAAACTGACTTCATGTCTAACCTTGTTGCAGTGAGACCGGGTCAATAGTGGAAAGCTAACTATTTGTCTCGTATTGAAATCTCATTTCACGTGTATTCATGATGCGCAAACACTGTTACGTGACCTAGAAAAGTCTGCAAATGACATTGGCCTTTATGTTAATGCGGATAAGACATAGTTTATGACTTTCAATCCGGAGGGGGAGATCAAAGCTTGTGATGGAACAACACTGAAAAAAGTCACCGAGTTTACATACCTTGGCAGCAACATAAGTTCCACGGAGAGAGATATCGAAATTCGTATCTCAAAATCATGGGCTGCATTAGATAAGCTGCGGTCACTATGAACTTCAAGGCTAACTGCTAAACTGAAAAGGCAATTCTTCAGAGCAGTGGTGGAGTCTGTCCTTGTTTACGGTACTTCAACCTGGATACTCACCAAAAGACTGGAAAGAAAGCTAAACGGCACGTACACCCATATGCTATGAATAGTGTTTAATATATCTTGGCAAGATCATCCCACGAAGCAGCAACTTTATAGCAACCTACCTGCTATATCTACTAGTGCTGGGACGATTAATTGGAATCGGAACCGGGAATCGGAAAAATCAGAACTTTTTGGAGTATCGGAATTGGTATCGGAAACGGAAAATGTGTGTATATTTTTCCAATGCCTAAAAACGATTCCCTTAATATTGTTTTTAATTGGTTTTGATAAATACAAAAGCTTCCACTGCTTGTAGTAATGAAAAAATAATAAATATTTACTAATTTTGAACTACCAGTAAAACTAAAATCATTAGATCATCCCCCCACAAGTGTGTTTTTACCTTTTAGAAAAATATATGCACATTTAACGTGTGTTTTTACGTTAATCGGGGAAAATAATAACTTTGTAGTTAAATATTTAGAAATTTATAAAGAATCGGAATCGGGAATTTAGTGCGGAAACGATAATTGTATCGGAATCGTCCCATCAGTAATATCTGCTATCATCAGAGAGCAACGTCTACGATTTTCAGGTCAATGCTAGAGTAGCAAGCAAGATTTGTAGAGAAATGTATTGCACGGACGCACAAGCATTGGACGACCTAAATCCACATGCATCCAATAAATTGCACATGACCCCAACTGTGATCATAAAGATCTGAGGCACCTGATAGAATACAGGGAATTTTGGAGAGAGAGAGAGAGAGAGAGAGAGAGCCATTGGTCCGGGCAAGGAGCTCGGCTAGATATATATCAGATAGATTTATGTTGTAAAAATTATGTCTAGTCTATATTAGACAAGTTTTCTTATGCATTTCTATAAAATAAAACCC
Organism: Euprymna scolopes; assembly: GCF_053919585.1. Taxonomy (NCBI): domain Eukaryota; kingdom Metazoa; phylum Mollusca; class Cephalopoda; order Sepiida; family Sepiolidae; genus Euprymna; species Euprymna scolopes. The sequence continues at coordinate 113,433,149 of NC_136483.1, read as the reverse complement.
TCAATGCATTTCACTGGTATAAATATTCCAAATTCATGCCCATAAAAGCATTCCGAATGCATTTCTTTAATAAAACTATTTCAAATGCTTCCCTCCGCAATATATATATATATATATATATATATATATATATATATATATATATATATATATATATATTGTTAGTGCATTCCTCAAGAAAAATCATTTCAAATATGTTTTTTATAATAAAACTATTTCAGATTCTTTTCCCCACGAAAAATATTTCCAATGCTATTACTCCTGTAAAAGTATTTCTAATGCATTCTATATAATTATTTTTTTCAAATTCTTTCCTTCACTAAATTTATTTTAAATACATGTTTTTAAATAATAAAATTATTTCAAAATCCTTCTTCCACTAAAAGCATTCATATGCATTTCTATAGTCAAACTACTTTATATACGGCCACAAATCTTTATAAGAGAGTGTCCGTGCGGTGATTAATTATGACATTCAAGGTGTCATTTTTTAGACAAAACAATGGTACAATAATAATGATGTTTCTACAATTTTCAAATAGTCACACCATTTATACGTTGTGTTTCAACACACATTAAGTCAAAGTAAAAGATGTACGTTTTGAATAAAATAAGATACGCATCAAGTGCGCTTGAAAACCAAATTACAACGCAATATTAGAAAAAAAATATTTTATTTGCTTGAAATTTATAATTTAACTATATTTCGGAGCAAACTCCATCCTCACTATGTTGTTTTCTTTCTTTCTTTTTTTTTTGTTTCTTCTTCTTTCTTGCCATGTTGTATAGTTGGAGAAAGAAAAGTCTGTTTTTAAAAGATCCGCGCATTGTCTCTCAGCGGGTGTATTTTGAAATGTTGGAACATAGCGTTGGCTATGCGAGATTCACGTCAAGGGTGTGAGTTCCATTATAAAAGCGTTAATTTAATTTGAGTAAAAATAAACATAAAATAAAATACGCACTTGATGCGTATAATGGAACTTACACCTTCGACTTTCCTTACGCTAGACTCGTTCACCAAAATACGTCGATCACTCCATTAGTTTGTCTACTTTTTTAATTCTCAATTTGGTTTAAAAATTAGTTTATATACAAAAGAAAAAAGTCGTAAATGATTTCATCGGTAGAACATTTAAGGTATAGATACTATTTTTTAGACGTGTTTACGTTCATCCATAGAGGCTCTAAGCTTCCATAGATTTGACGGTTCATCGTCTGTCAGTCAATCATTCGATAAAATTGGTCGGTCGGTCGCTTCGACCATCACGTTTAAGTCTGGCAATCACATGCATTGAATGAATGCCTCTTCAGAATAATCGTTATTGTATTTTTGAAACTCGTGTCTCGTAATTAATTTCTTCCTCGCCCTCCCTTAATAGAGAAAAGCCGAAGAAAAAATGCATTCAATACAATTAAAAATGCGTTTAATAGATTATTTGCTTTTGTTTTATGGAGTCATTTTGTTTCAAACGAATTTTATATCAAGTCACCATTTTTTCTAAAGGAGAAAATTTAATTGCCGATACGAATAAAATCCTTTTTGTCTGGATGAAATTAGATTTGGATTTCTTAATAGAACATTTATGCTTTACTTGTGCTCAATGTCTTCAACCAACGAGGTCAATATTTTTGTAGACAGGAGTGACAGACACACGGAAAACTGTTTTAGTCAAACGTGACCAAACAAAAGTACTATTACTATAGACTTTTATTTTGGACAAATGAAAGAGTCTAACAAAAATATTAATTTAGGCAAGCATGAAATGCGTACAAAAACAACTTGTTTAAAAGTGTGAATGACAAATGAAAATGATATTGTCGACATGCGTTACAGAGCGACGAAACTAAAAACATTATGAAATTAAAATATAATCAAGCCTGACAGATTGAAAAAAAATCTGCTTTATATAAGCCTAACAAAAATAATATTTTAGACATGGATGATAGATCAACGAAAATACTATATTGGATAAGCGTGACAAATTTATAAAAATAATGTTTTAGACAAGTGTGACAAAAATAATGTTTTAGACAAGTGTGACAAAAATAATGTTTTAGACAAGTGTGACAAAAATAATGTTTGAGACAATCGTAACAGATTGAAAAAAATACTATATTGGATAAGCGTGACAAATTGATAAAAATAATGTTTTAGACAAGTGTGACAAAAATAATGTTTGAGACAATCGTAACAGATTGAAAAAAAATACTATATTGGATAAGCGTGACAAATTGATAAAAATAATGTTTTAGATAAGTGTGACAAAAAGACTATATTTGATAAGCGTGAAACGGTAATTAAAAACAAGGCCGATAGCCATTAGTCGCGTGCTCTCGTGTAATAAATGAATGCGTGAATGTAGGACTGACATGAAATTCTTAAAGATAAACTAAAATGACCGAAAAAAAGTGCTGAAATGACTTAAATAAATAAAAAGTAAATGACTTAGAATGATTTTAATGAACTTAAGTATGAATTGAATGACCTTAAGAATGACTTGAATGCTTAAAAATAACTGGAACCCTTCAACTTGAATGATCTGGAGAATGACTTGAATGGCTTTGAGACTGACTGGTTATAAAGTGGGTGATCATTTTACATTAAATTAATACAGAAAAGTGATCCCCCACTTTATATCAAAAAGTTACAAACATAAGTACAGCATGTAGTAAGAACAGATGGTATTTATTTGCTCCCCCACCGAGCAAATTAGGCACAAGGCCGATTTTTAATGTGAGGAGTGAAGGGGAAATGGGGACCAACTCCCCAGGGAGTAGGGGAGCTGGATAGTGACAATTAGTATGAAGGGTTGCCCCTACATTGACCAAGGTCTTATATGTGGAGTTGCCCCCACATATGGTCTTTGCTTGCAGTATCTGCCGGAACAGATGGTATTTATTTGCTCCCCCACCGAGCAAATTAGGCACAAGGCCAATTTTTAATGTGAGGAGTGAAGGGAGGGGGAAGGGGAAAAGGGGACCAGCTCCCGAGAGGTGGGAAATGGGAGCTGGTTAAAGGTCAGGCATGTGGGGTTGCCCCCACATCTGGTCTTTGCTAGTCATACCTAGTCATAGCTTGCAGCATCTGCCGGAACAGATGGTATTTATTTGCTCCCCCACTGAGCAAATTAGGCACAAGGCCGTTTTTAATGTGAGGTAAAAACCAGCTCCCCTAAAAGTAGGCAAAAAGGGGGCACTCTGGTTACCAAAAATAATAATTGTCCCAGTATAGAGGGTTTCCCCTCCATTGACTGGTACAAATTATCTTAAGTGCAGCATCTGCCGGAACAGCTGATGTTGAAGCATTTCTCTTAACAAATACCCCGGATATCTTAGCACTAAGTGAGACTAACCTACACTCCTCCATTCCCTCTAACCACTTTAACATGCCTGGATATCTCCCACTCTGCCGTAAGGACTCTGACAGACATATGCACGGACTTGGAGTTTACATTCGTAATACCCTTCCCTTGACTAGAGAAACAAACCTAGAAACAGATGATCAAGCCTTTATGTGCTTTAGACTAAACGTGCAACACAGTATTAGCTACTATTATTTTCTCTACCGCTCTCCCTCGACTCAGGACTGCTCCATAATAAACAAAGTATCTGACAGCATAGACACGGCACTGTCCCTCGACACTAGCGCACAAATACATGTGTTTGGTGACTTTAATGTCCACCACAAAAACTGGCTTGGATTCTCTACTCACACAGATGCAGCGGGCAGCACAACCCATAGCTTCGCTATATCTCACTCCCTATCACAAATTGTTACGTTTCCAACCCGTTTCCCTGACCAGGAAGAACAACACGCATCACTTCTAGATCTGTTTTTGACCACAGTTCCCGATGACTGCATAGCGAAGGCCCACAGCCCACTCGGGAACGCTGATCATGCAGTGATAATGGTTGAAATCGCCCTAAACTCTAGACCCAAAACTGAAGAGCCAGTGCTCAAAACAACGAGATATTATAATAAGGCTGACTGGGAAGCCATCAGGGAACTAATTAGAGATGCTCCATGGAAAAATATTTTCTCTCTCCCTGCTGAACAGTGTGCAAACGAGACCACTGACTGGTTCAAAACTGCAATCGAAGCGCATGTTCCCATGCGGAAATTTTATAGTAAGCCCCACTCTCCCCAATGGTTTACGTCGACTTGTGCAACTGCCATTACTCAAAAGCAGCATGCATACCGTAGGTTTAACCGACATAAGTCCAGTTCAAACAGACTGAAGTATATAGAAGCTAGAAATAACGTTAAGAAAGAAATAGCGACAGCTAAGAGAGAATTTACGGAAACCACTAAAAAGCGCATCGAAGCACAAAAACTAGGAACTCGAGACTTCTGGAAAATCTACAACAGTGTAGTAAATAATGGGCAATCGACAATTCCCCCACTAACCAACAATCACGAGGTTGTCTCCTCAGCAACCGACAAGGCTAACATGCTTGCCAGTCGGTTTGCCTCAAACTCCACACTGGACCCTTCCAACCACCCCCTACCTGACTTTCCTATGCGGACAGACGCCACACTAGACGATCTGAAAACCACCCCTGCTCAGGTGCATGCTATCATAAAAAACCTTGACACCTCAAAAGCATGTGGACCCGATCTTATCCCAGCTGTGCTATTAAAAAAGTGCTCAGCCGAAGTAGCTCCAGTTCTCTCCAAACTCTACAACAAATGTCTTAATGAAGCTTGCTTTCCGGGCTGTTGGAAAACTGCTTCTGTTGTACCAGTATTCAAGAATTCTGGTGAAAGGACAGACCCATCAAATTATCGCCCCATTAGCCTCCTTCCACTTTTTGCCAAAATATTTGAGACCATAATTAACCACGCTCTAATCCATCATCTTACAGATGCTAAACTACTGACTGACAAACAATATGGATTTAGACAAGCCCGTTCCACAGCAGACATCCTCACCGTGATCTCTGAACGTATATACCAATCACTGGACAAAGCGGGGGAAGGCAGAGCGGTAGCTCTAGATATATCTAAGGCTTTTGACAGGGTATGGCATGAGGGTCTCCTCAGTAAAATCAGATCATACGGTATCACTGGTAGAATACTTAACATAATTAAATCCTTCTTAGATAAGAGAAAAATCCAGGTAGTCCTCGACGGTCGCACATCTAAACAATATGATATAAATGCGGGAGTGCCCCAGGGTTCTATCCTTGGACCTCTATTGTTCCTGATATTCATAAATGACCTCCCCGACAACATTGCCTCTGAGATGGGTATATATGCTGATGACACTACACTCTATGGCAGACACGACAGGAAGACGAATGAACACATTTCTAAAGAAATGGCAGAAACACTAGAGGAAGACCTCCAATCTGTAGTGGAATGGGGACAAAAGTGGTTGGTCGCGTTCAATGCTGCCAAGACTAAACTAGTTTCATTCAATAATTACAAGAAACCCTCTCTACCACCAATAGCAATGGCCAACGACTCTTTATCTGAGAGTCCATCTTTCAAACTCCTTGGCCTAACGTTCACAGGAAACATGAGTTGGAACAATTACATTGAAGGCATTGCCAGGGCCGCTGCAAGAAAGGTGGGCTCTCTCTACCGTGCTAGAAAACTACTAACACCCGAAAGTATCCTGTACCTCTATAAGGCCACCATTCGCCCATGTATGGAGTATTGCTGCCACATCTGGGCTGGTGCATCTGCTACTAGTCTCTCGCTCCTTGACAAGGTTCAAAAGAGAGTCGCAAATCTGATAGGCCCTGAACTGGCATCTAAGCTTCAGCCTCTGTCCCATCGACGAAATGTTGCATCCCTCTGCCTGTTCTACAAGTATTTTAGTGGTGAATGCTCTGATGAACTGCAATCACTTGTGCCCCCACGACGCGAGCACCCTCGACAAACCCGACAGGCTACTAGATCCCACCCCCACACTGTAGAGGTCCCTAGATGTAAAAGATCTTTTTACTCCAATAGTTTCTTCCCCAGAACCGCAAGACTCTGGAATTCCATTCCAGGTCCCTGCTTCCCCAACAGTACTGACGTGCAGAAGTTCAAGTGTAACGTGAACCGACACCTTGCTGCCCAAATCCCTACATAGTACCCCAGTAGTTGTTGCCCCTGATAGTAGCCCCCTACACCAAAGTGGCAATTTGCCTTGTTTGGGGTGAAAATGTAATAAAAAAAAAAAAAAAAAAAAAAGATGGTGTTTATTTGCTCCCCCACTGAGCAAATTAGGCACAAGGCCGTTTTTAATGTGAGGTAAAAACCAGCTCCCCTAAAAGTAGGCAAAAAGGGGGGCACTCTGGTTACCAAAAATAATAATTGTCCCAGTATAGAGGGTTTCCCCTCCATTGACTGGTACAAATTATCTTAAGTGCAGCATCTGCCGGAACAGATGGTGTTTATTTGCTCCCCCACTGAGCAAATTAGGCACAAGGCCGTTTTTAATGTGAGGTAAAAACCAGCTCCCCTAAAAGTAGGCAAAAAGGGGGGCACTCTGGTTACCAAAAATAATAATTGTCCCAGTATAGAGGGTTTCCCCTCCATTGACTGGTACAAATTATCTTAAGTGCAGCATCTGCCGGAACAGATGCTACACTTTGATCTTGGTCAAAAGGCCAAGAAAGTCTTAAAAAGCTAAGAACAACATCTATAACCAACAGACCTTTGATCTTAACAAAAAAGGCCAAGCACAAAAGTGTTACGGACAGACCGACAGACCGACCGACCGACTTATAGAGTCGCTTGACAGCGCATCAAAAATACAAATTTTCATATTAATAAAAAAGAGATCAATCAAAATGCTATTTTACACTTAAGTGAGACAAAACGATAACAACATTTTTTGAAGATAAAACAACGGCTATATTTTAAGACTAAAACCACCAGATTAACAAAAATTCGACTTTAAATGTAACCGTGACAGATCGACTTCTATTTAATTATGTTTGAAAGCACATGTAATAACAAATGTCCAATAAATCTTCGCGCTTATCAACAGAAAGGCTACTTAAAACTAAAGCACGATTACTCAACAACAAGTATTATTTATATATGATTATCGTCGAGAGAGGCCCCCCCCGGTATTGCTCGGTCGTAAAATACGCTTAAATATGATATTTTAATTTGTCCAGATTTCGTATATATTATTATAGAGTCGTGAGTTCAAAAGTAAAAAAAAAACGAAACAAAAAAAAAAACAGAATTATTTGACTGCCATTAGCTAGAGTCGAAACCGATAGCAAACTGTAGCATTTCAAGCTGGCGACGTTACCACGCATATGATAAAAGATTAAAAATTAAAAACTAACTAAGATGAATATACAAATGTATAATGATTTTTTTAAATTTGGACATCCTTTTAAAACTTTCAAAAACTATTTTAATCGACTAAAGACTAATAAAAGAACGGTCCATAAAAAATCCGATCATTTCAAGCCCCTAGCACCACTAGTGTTACCCTGCGACTTTTAAAAGAAAGAGTTTGACAATATAGAGACAGACAGACAGACAGACATGTAGTTTTTTTATATATTAGATTTTATTTTTATTTTTTGGAATCCTTTCTTCAGAATTTGTGTAGTCATTTTGTTATCATTATCTTAATAGTTGTTGTTCTAGTTTGACCATGTTTCGGGACGCTTGGCGTAGTTGATAGATGCATTCAATCTCTACGGTTCCAAGTGACTATTGTCTGAAGATAGCGGTTTCAATCCTACTCAAAGCAAGCCGGAGGATTAGTTGGCCGCCAAAAACGGTGTGAGACAACAACAACTGTTACAAGCAGTCATTATTGGGGACACAGTTACAAGATTCAGCATTAACCACCTGAAGAAGGCCAGAGGATGAGTTGGCTGAAACGTGGCGAAACAACAACTATGAAGGTGAGGATAACAAAATGAATAGACAAATATTATTTAATACTAATAGTACTAGACCAACCAGCTGACATAGTGATTGACACATCCAAAATATCAGGTGCTCATTCAATTTGCACGTTTAGTAATGACATAGTGATTGGCTCATTCAATTTGCACGTTTAGTAATGATATTTATAATTGCAAATCTACGCTTGACAAACTAATAAAAACGTTGTTTCTGAATAGCTTTAACGCTCCCTAAAGTCGTACTATTATAGACTTATCTACAAGGACCTGTAGTTAAAGGTCTTGCTTAAATTGAATTGTTGGAGATTCTCTGGTAGGGATTAAAGGTTCAATCTCCAATGCAAACGAAACTCACTATACAATTGCAAATCGTTTAAGACTGCTACCCAACTATGACTGACAATACTAGAGCATGCTAGCCTCTTGGATTAAATAGAGGGTTCCGTTTAAATTCCATGCAGAAAGATTCTCGAGTTCGACAACATACACCTGAAGATGTCCAGGCCTTACATCAGCCGAAACGTTGTGAAAATAGCATTCAATATGAGAACAGTATTCCAAGGAATCCAAATAACTATAACAGCAAAACTCTGTGTTAAACCTATGCGTGACTGACTAAGGAAAATGATATTAAAAACTTAAGCTGGATAAATCGACCCAAGGACCGGCGAGCGCAACATATGGGCTGCTGCGTATATCATTTGTTTTCCCCTTTTGAACAGGGTCCAAAAAAGAGTTTCTAGTCTAATAAATCCCGAAATATCAACCAAAATCTAACCCCTGCCACATCGCCGCAATGTTGCATTTTTGTACCTGTTTTACAAGTAATTTAATCGAGGGTGGTCTGACGAATTCAGCATTGGTGTCCACTAGACGTACATGCACCCGAGCAACTCAACGAGAAGCAAAGTCCTAATCCCTTCGCTGTTAAGGTCCCTATATGTCGGAAAGCCTTTTATTGTAATAATTTCTTTCCTCAGACTTCCCAATTTGGGGATTTTCTGCCTGTGTTTTTATTTTTATTTTCCTGACTGTATTAACATGCAGAAGTTTAAATGTATTGTTAAAAAAAGAAT
>NC_136483.1:113409198-113419198 GCF_053919585.1 Euprymna scolopes | reverse complement strand
CAGAAGCTGTATCAAGTCCAGCTATGAGAGCTGATGAAGAAATCGTACAAGGAGTCGGATGTGGGAGGGGGGGGTAACAATGAATGGTCCTTAGGGGTTATTGATGAAATGTTGACAGCTGCACGTGAAATAGGGATAAAGATTATCATAGAAGCAGGGGGACCCGACATTAGCCGGGAATGAATGAAGGCCAACGAATGTTTCACACTCCATATATTAATGTTATCAAAATCGATTAAATCGCCCAACGTTTAATCAACTTGATTAATTGCCTGCTCTAGTTGAAACACTGTGCATAGAGAGGAAGCTTCACATGTCACCCCGCTGTGAATTAGTCCACAATACATTTAACTGTACATTGCACTTTAAGGAACCTAATAAAATTAGTTTTGGAAAAGGAGTTCAAACTAAAAAAAAAATTGACAAAATTCTTTTAGAATCTCGCTCAATATATGTTACCGTGACATAGGCTGACATATATTCGTTGAGTTTTTAACAGTATTTTGTCTAGTTTTTTTTTAATTTTTAACTCCTTTTCCCAAACTTACCGTGTTAAAGAGAGAGTTGGGCGCCATTTTTAACTTTCCAATACATCGGTAAACACTGTATGTTTTTCGAGCTGAATAAACATGTTACATCAAATAAAAACATTATCCAGTTAGCTAGAAAAGTAACTTGCCTTTAGTAACATTTATTTGTTATATATTTGCTTTAGACAACTTTTTCGAATCTATCTGTACAGTAATACAAACCCGAAAGATCTTCAAGTTATAAGCCAGTGTTTTCTCTCAATAATTTTGTGTACATCTTGATAGGTCTTCCTACTTCAACGGTCACGTGTTTAGGATCTCACTGTCCCACATCACTGACGACCTCATTTTTTCTTCTGTAGCAGTGTATGACATATTGTGTTCTTTTTTCTCGTATAACTGAAGAGGTCCTGCGCAACTTACTTTAGAGACAGCTAATGGTTGGGTGTGTTTTCCAATTTTAGTGTAAGTTCCATCTAATTTACTTTCAATTTTTTTTTTTTCGTTTTTTTTTTTTTTTATTACTGAGAGTCCATGCTGATGAACCATAAAGCAGCACCGTCTCTACTACGGCTCTAACAAAATTTCTTGATGTGTTTTTTTTTTGTTTTTGTTTTTTTGTTTTTTTTTACACAGAAATCACAACTTATCAAGACCCGGAGGCCACTTGAGGATAAGGGTTAATGGGTACACATTAGTCAATGTGATTATGGCGTAGTAAACATAAGTAGTGGGAATTTTGTAAATTGGATTACTTAGGGGGGCGGTTCATCAAGAACTTGTTCACGTTGGACTTGAAGACAATCAGATTTCTACATAACTTTCGACCAACTATAGCAGGCAATGGCGAGATCCTGAATTTGCGGCAGGGTTGATGTGAATAGGCAGTAAATGAAAGTGTTTTTAACGGATCAATGGTGCTTATGGCCCATGGTGTTGGATGGAAGAGGTCATGGTCGAATAAGATCAAACAGTTCAATTTGACTACTACCGCAACCCACACGCGTAGTGGCGCAAGCAGATGGTGATAAGGTATCGAAGGACATGAATGACTCCAAAATTATGTAATAAGAGTAAAAAGTTTATTCATGAATTTCAACAATGTTAAATGGAGGTAAGTAGAAACAGATGGCATTAAACCCAAATAAGTGGTATTATATTCAAATATTATATTCAAGTAAGTGGCTTTATTCAATTGCAGTAATTATATCGAAACAAGTTTAGAGGCTTTACAGAAGGAGAGTTGCATTAAAAAACGTAACTTTAGTTATCGGTAATCTACATAAATGAAACAGTAGATGTATCTATGTATGTGTACAAATATTTAACCGATAACCTCTTAAACTACTTTGGCACATAACACTGAAATTAACAGGAAACAGTAATCATACACCGAGGATAATTTATAACGAGTAAAATCCTTCTTTATATGGATGAATAACGCATATACAGAAATATACAGAAATATATCCGCAAGTTGAAATGCAAAACGTCCATTTCATCTTGTCGACATATTTCTATTACTTTTGCTTATGCGCAAATTCGTCCATAGCTTAAAGTAGTTTAATTTAAAATACTTTTAATCTATCTGTTGATAGCTAAAATGGTAGGGAACGCGGCGGGAGCGATAAATGTTTTGGTTTCGATTCTAGGTGATGGTACTCATTGTTTTTGTGTGTGTTTTTTTTTACTTTAAAAATCAGGACTATACATAAGGTACAATATTCAAAATAGAATTTGACCAATAATCAAATAATGCAAAGTCTGCACGAATTAAAATATATTTAAGCGTATTTTACGACCGGTCAAGGCTGGACAGCCCGCTAGTCTTTTATAAAAAGAAATCATTATTTTTGTTTTTATTGTGGATCGGATATCCTGCAAGCTACTTCCAACACTCGAACCATGGGGTCTTTTTAATGATTTAAACAATTTTTAAGCACAAATGTTACACTATTTCTTGCACTTGGTTCATCGGGTATTATGATTACTGGACTAATAGATATTTTCCTAAGATTCAAATGTCTTTTCATGTTGCTCATAATTACTTGGTATTTAGTTATCCTCTTTATCTCAACTCTGTTCAAGCCAACATGATTAGCGACACTGACTTCAACTAAGATTGCTACTCTCTCTCTCTCTCTCTCTCTCTCTCTCTCTCTCTCTCTCTCTCTCCCTTCCTAGTCTTATATCTCGATATCGGGTTTAAAATTTATTTTTTTCTAAATCTGTTGTCGTAATGATTGTACGATCATGGTTGACGGCGCAGAACTTATTTTCAACAATCCTTTCTGGTAGGTGCTTCCTTTCACTTCTTTTCTGCATCTTTTTCTTCTAGGGGGTGGGACACCCAACCAGATGTCTAACATTTACCTATATTCTAGTGATCCTAACCGAGAGATCTTTTGGGGATTCTAGTCTTCTCTTTCAGTGCAATCGTTTGTATCTCACTTGCACTTGGTTCACCGGGTATACTTGCTACCCAGAACTGGCTGCTACACTGGATATTCAAATTTTACAAACGGTCCATTTTGTCACATTGAGTAGTAGCCTCCACCCCTCCCCCGGCAGAACCTTACAAATGGATGCCAGCTGGCTCACCCACTACATCTGTGTGGCAGAGCCTGCGCTTGTTCACGGTGCTGAGAAAACTCTTCTTAAAGCATTAGTCTGCAGGCCTTGATCTTGACCAACAATTACCATCATCTCCTGTTCTTAACAGAACGACCCCCCCCTACAGAGCGTTTTTATATTTATATTCTTAAAAGCGTTAATTCCAGAAAATAATCCCAACATGCAATTGGCCTGTTCTTACAAGTGTATAAACTTCTAACTTGAAGTGTTCAGTTATTTATTTAATTACGGAATTTTATAATACAATTAGCAGACAATTTGTTATTGAATAACTAGAATTCCAGTGGTGTACTTAGTCCGTTATAACTGTAGCTTCAACTCGCGTTTTCCCCCCACCTTACAACAACAGAAACAACACATTTATAATCGCTAGTATGGCGTATTTTTTAGAATTGCCTGATTTATTTCCTGTTTTGTTGGTTCCGTTCATTTAACTCGTTGGTCTAGTGTTCTTCATCAATTTGTTGTTCAGATAGATTTTTACGATGTATCTTTTTCTTTATTGTAAACACATCAATGCAGGGAAATCTCAAAGTTATGTGTAAGCTATTGCGCTCAGGTAAAACAGAAATTGTCGTAAACAGTTTTCTTAATATTAGGTTGGTGCAAAAACAATATCGTTTTCTCACATATGTTACATTTAGATGTTTTCTGAATAAATTCATTGATACATATATATATAGTCATTGTTATATATGATTTTGCAGCACGTTTTCCGCTCTATCGAACCATGTTACTTGTTACCGTTCTCAATCTCTTTCTCCTTTTTTTTATTTTTGCAGGCCTTTCGACAGCATGGATAATATTCAAATTCGCACAATTTTCTTGTTTCAGTTCAAACTAGGCCGAAATACTACCGAGACAGCTCGTGATATCAATTATGCGTTTGGTCCAGGAATGCTGAACATGAATGGTGACAAGAGCCTCAAAAATGAAGACGGTCGCGGCCGCCCAACTGCGGTTGATAACGAACATTTGAAAGCTTTAATTGAAGCTGATTCTCACAAAACCACACAGTTGGTGTTGTAACTCGAGGTCGACTACTCCACAGTTGTTCGTTATTTAAACCAAATAGGGAAGTCAGAAAAGTTGGATAAATGGGTACCGCATGAATTGAACAATAATCCAAAATATCGTCGTTTTGAAGTGTGTTCTACGCTCCTTCTGCGCAACAAAAACAACATATTTCTCGAGCGGAGTGTGACGTGTGGTGAGAAGTGGATCCTCTACGACAATCGGCGACGGTCGGCACAGTGGTTGGATTCCGGAGAAGCTCCATAGTACTTCCCGAAGCCGAAATTGCACACACAAAAAAACAAAACGCTTATGGTAACTGCTGGTGGTCTGTGACCGGTCTGGTCCATCATATCTTCTTGAATCATGACGAAACGATTACGGCGTAGAAGTACTGTCAATAAATTGACGAAATGCACCAGAAGCTCTTATGTATGTGCCTGAGATTGGTCAATATGAAGGTATCAATTCTCCTCCATGACAAGGCTCGCCCGCACGTTACTCACCTGACCCTGCAGAAACTGAACGAATATGGCAACGAGATCCTGCCTCATCCAGATCTCTCGCTTACCGATTATCACTTTTTCCAGCATCTCAACAGCTTCCTGCGCGAAAAATGCTTCAAAAGCTGAGATGATGCCGAATCGGTCTTTAATGGCCTCATCACTTCCAGAACTCTGAATTTCTATGCTAATGGGATAAAGAAAGTTGTTTCTCGTTGGAAAAAATGTGTCGATTCTAATGATTCTTATTTTGATTAATAAAGTTTATTGTTAAAGGAGTTATGTTCTTTTGAAGTTGAACGTCAAAAAACATTATTTTTGCACCAACATAATGCATAAAATCAGTATTTGCTTTAAAGTATTTTAATAGAAATTACACGGTAATAAGCCATGCCACTAAAACCTTCCCAAATATCATGGATTGACTAATATTCATGTAAAATTCATTGGTTGATATACTTAGGTATTCCATTGCTGAATAATTAGTGATGCATAGCTTGTTCAAGTTGAAGGAAATATTATAAATCTATACATGTTTATAAACATAGTTGCGTTCGGCGAATATAATCAGCTTGTAATTATAGTTTTGGTTGCAGCATAATCGCATAAAACAAGGGTCGGCAACCTATAGCCTACTAGCTGCATCCGCTCCGTGAAGGCAGTTTGATCAGCCCGCGAGCCTGATTACTAATGATTCTATTTTTAGCATGGGTAACGAGGCTTTAGATTTTACAAAGGGCTGCTGTTATCTTTCTTCTATCCACTCAATAGAATTTGAACACTATGACCGCTAAAACACGATTGAAACCTAACCATCTCCATTTTTGCATAAAACATTACAAAATAAACATAAAACAGAAACTGAGAGCCGATTTGACCTATTTACCGGTGACAAAAAATATGCGGAAACACCTTCAAAGTAACAATGTTATCTCACTCGGTTTTCTGTTTAATTCATTCAACTACGAGATCCGTCGCTTATCCCTGCCACTTACCCTATGCAGAATTCTTATCCATGAAAATTTTTTGGGGTCAATCCACTCTACTGTTCTGACTTCTTTACTCCTCTTACACGCTTCATCATCCCTAATAGACTCCTTTCCTTCCTTGAATTTTTATGTCACTCCAACACTGATGCTTGATTCATGCAAGATGGTCCAAAACCAGTCTGAAATATCTCATACGTTTCTGTGGCATTTTTCACAGTTTAAAACATAATTTTATTGCATATCGTTCTTCTAAAGTGTTCTCGTGTCCAGATTGCATTTTTGAAATTCACCAGCTGTGACAATCTGGCTTTAATATGGTGTATTCCTATTCCTGCTGTAGCTGTTCCTTTAAACGTGAAATCATAAAAATTGGTCAGTCATCTCAGGGGATGTATAGCAGTGAACTACTTGATTTGAAAAAGTCTGCAACAATTTTCAATGCCTGTACAATTCAAGGCATTTCACGAAATATATATATATATATATATATATATATATATTCACACTAAAGAAGACCGAAGGATCGGTCAAAAATATGTGCTTTTGAAAGAAAAATTTTCGTTTTTTTTTTCAAAAGGCTTTTTGTATTCATACATATCAATGTATAGGAAATAAATACAGAAAAGACATAAACATTTATATATTTTTTGTATTTATTCTTATATATATATATATATATATATATATATATATATATATATATATAGGGTGCCCGTATATATTATTATGGAGTCAATTCTCTATCAATTATTACATTTTATATTGCACCCTATATATAGTGATTTCAGAAGCATATATATATGGCTTCAGTGCCATCAGCTAGAATCGAAACTAGAACCAAAACACGTACCACTCCAGCCTAATCGTTACCGTTTAAACTATCGTCGATTGAATAAGAAGTAGTTAAAAATCAACTTACGTTAATAAATGTTGAGATTCATGCAGGCGTACAAGAGAACTTTCAGGCAAGTTATATCTATTAAGTTCTAATTGCCATTCAATCTTGAACTCTTAAAATTTAAAAATCCAAATATGGCGTAACAAAAAGAAAACACAATAGCAGCTTTATTTTCTTTTAAAGTTGGTGTGTTCCTTTTCATCGGAAGAGTTAAGGGTAGAATAATTTCCAGAACTGACATAATAATTACATGAAGGATTCTGCGCTACGAATCAGGTGTTGTAAAGAATTGGGGCATTTTAACATGCTTAAAGTAATAAACGGTAAGATGGACAACATCTGTAAATTTGCAATGTAGACCTTTCGTCATATCTATTATATCTATAAAGGTGAAAGTGTCTTTCTGTCTGTGTGTGTATCTGTGTATCTTTGTGTGTACATTTCCTTATGCACTAACTCTGTTAATTTTAAGTCTACAGACTCGAAATTTATATACAGGGTACTGAGCTTTGTGAAAATCGATGTGATTTGGCGATTAAGAGGTCAAAGTTCAACGATTTGACCTTTGAGAACTCTACCAAACTCCTCCGACAATTTTGGGTCTAAACACTTGAAGTTTTAGATATAGGTTCCTTGGACATGGATTTAATTTAATAACTTAATTTGGAATGTTAAATGTAAAGGGGTCATAATAGGGGTTAAAATTTTAAAAATTGACTGTTTTTTGGGGTTTTTTTTGCTTAACATACACCTCCAAATACCCGGGCAACGCCGGGCACCCATGCTAGTATATATAATCATTAAATAACAAAGAGAGGGTTTGCTTGACAAAACTTTATCCTGCGATGATTGGTTTTTATCTACTTTAAGAATTTTTTATATTGTATGTGCATATTGTGGTATATTTTAACATTTTAACTAGGATATGTCTATATTGAGAAGCAGCCAGTATTGTTTGCTGTTGGAAAATTGAGCTGCCCTACACGCACGTGCATAGATACATACCCATATTAATATATATATAAATATATATATATATATATATATATATATATATATATATATAGAGAGAGAGAGAGAGAGAGAGAGAGAGAGAGAAGAGGGGGACTGGGGTAGCACACATAAGAGGGAAATAGTAAACAAGAAAGAAACACAAAAAGAGTAAGTAGAAAAAAGGAAGAGGGAAATAAAGGAAGAGAGGCGAGAAGGAAAAATAATAAAGAAAAGATCGACTAGAAGAGATAGAACGAAAGAGAGAGAGAGAGAGAGATAGAGAGAGAGAGAGAGAGAGAGAGAGAGAGACGAATATATCAGGTATATAATACGTGGGAGAGATAGACAATGATGGAGAAAGAAAGAAGAAAAGTTAGCAGGAAAAGAGAGGGAGTGAGAGCAAGAGAGCACGACCGAAAGAAATATAGAATGAAAGAAAGGAAAAAAAAGAGAGGATGAGCGTGCAAAAAGAGAGCGAGAAAGAAAGAACGAAAGACAGAGAGATGGGGAGAGGAGGAATAAAAGAAAGAAATAGACAGAGAGAAAGATCACAGATATTAAGCAAGAAACTCCGCTCAAGAGAGGAATTTATAAAACAAGGGACGATCACTAAAGAGACAGGTAAGTAAAGAAAGAAACACAGCGGGAGAGAAAAAAGTATAAAGTCAAAGAAAGAGGAAGAAAGAATGTATGGCATAGAGAGAGAGAGAGAGAGAGAGAGAGAGGGGGGGAGGGAGAGAGAGGGGGGGGTAAATGGACTTGTTTGGATTAGTTCTGTTTTATATCGATGTTGTTAACTTTCATTTTCATTTCCACTGATTCAAGCTATCATCATCGCCATTTTATTTTTATTTCTACCATTTTTTTTTAATTTGTAAAACTTCTCAGTTAAAAAAAATATAAACATTTTTCCATTGAAATATTTTCATGTTTTAATTTTTCTTTTTCCGAAAAAAACTTCGTCACCTGTTAAAGAACATCGCTTCAAATTATGTCTGTATTCCTTCCACAAATGGATTAACAGAGCTTATTTGTATCATTAATTTTTATAATTGTTACCCTTCCCTGCTTCCATATAGATATGTCACAATCCATTCATCCCAGCAGCCAAATCTAGACGTACGTTTGAAAAAAAAAATGGCTGAATAAAATCTGAAGATGTTTGCACAAAGACTATAAATGATTATTATTTATTGTTTCATTGAATGTAAAAAAAAAAAAATATCGATGTTTCTGATGAGATTTGATCATTTGGATTATTTGTGCTATTCCGACTACTATTCCCGCCTTATACGTTACTTTCACAGCGTTTCAGCCGATGTAACATCCGATTTTCTTCAGGTGTGTGTTGTTTGACTCGGAAACCTTAACGTGAAGTCGCGAATCTATAGGGAATTTCGAATTGAACCATGGCAGTAGATTGTTCTTGTTTCATCAGCTATGCTCGGGTAGTAAGCACTTTATTTATTTATTTCTAAATTATTATTACATGCACAAGTGGTGCAACGGATTATGGTGGTAAGTAATAATCAGTTACAAAGTAGTGTACGTTAAAGATTTAATGCTCAATTCAAGCTATAACGATTTTCTTCGTCTGTCAAGATTCAGTTTGAAATAGTTCACTGGTCTATCACGCTTAACTTTAAAACAGTATTTTCGCTAGTCTGTCAGGCTAAAGTTTGAAATAAATTTTCACTGGCTTTTCACGTTTAATTTTGAAAAAGTATTTTCATCTATCTGTCATGCTTACACGTAAGTTTGAAATAGCATTTTTCTCTGTGTCTCCCGCCTAAGTTTGCATTTTTGGTCGATCTGTCATGCTTAAGTATGAAATAACATCTTTCTCGGTGTCTCCCGCCTAAGTTTGCATTTTTGGTCGATCTGTCATGTTTAAGTATGAAATAACATTTTTCTCGGTGTCTCCCGCCTAAGTTTGCATTTTTGGTCGATCTGTCATGCTTAAGTTTGAAATAACATTTTCCTCGGTTTCTCCTGATTAAGTTTGCATTTTTGGTTGATCCATCATGCTTAAATTTGAAATTGCATTTCTCTTACTAACCGCGCAGATAGAATAAACACATCTCAAGAACATAACGTTGTTTTTTTTTTTTTTTTAATTTATGGGGTGATTTATTTGTTGAATCATTGTTTTGGTTTTATATTAATTTATTTTTGTTTCATAAATGCTAGTATTTTTCTAGAGAGGTAGAACAGGTTAAAACAATAATGGAAGATGTACGAACGAATGCAAGTCAAGAAATGAATGACACACAAATAGAACGAGTGAGCGACATTTGCTCTTTAAATAAAATTGTTAAAAATTATAATAAAATTATAATAAAAGCGCAGCATTTTAAGCCGTAGAACTCTAATTCAAATTGAACTAAACTGCCGGCTCCGGAATAAAAAAAATAAAGAACAAGCAAACAAAAAACATGG
>NC_136483.1:113346698-113404198 GCF_053919585.1 Euprymna scolopes | reverse complement strand
GATGTATATATATATATATATATATATATATATATATATATATATATATATATATATATATATATATATATATATATATATATATAATACAAATGTATATAATCAAATAACATTATAAATAACACCGAAAATCGGGGAAAATACCGTAACCAGTGGCCGAAAAAAAAAACATCGTATTCCACACCTTAATCTGAAAAAAAAAAAAACGTATCATAGGTTCATCGTATCCCGGGGTTATACTTTACATATATTACGTACGGCAAAATATTAAGGGAAATAAGGTTTATTTTTAAAAAAAGGACATATGTTTCGTACTCAAATACTTATCAGCGTTGCAGTCTTGAACAGATAGAAAATGTTTGTTAACTAATGGCAAAATTATTCTCATTATTAAAAGGATTTTTAATTATTCTTAATCTATATAATGTCAGAAATGCTTTGTGGATTGGATTGAATAAAAAATGCGAATGTGCCGCTTAATTCAGTTTAAAATTATTTGGTTAAATATTAAATAAGAACTTCAGTTTATAAGCTTTTTAAAAAATATTAATATCCTACTACTAATACTACTACAAGAGTAGTAGTAGTATATGTATATCCAATAATGGACAAACCGACCACATACAAAACGTTCATTAATAATAAAATGACGTGAATATAATGAGGAATTGAATCATGAGAACGTTTAAAAAAATCACTGGATTAGTCATTAAGCGATCAGAAAAAAGGGTTGATATGCCATTAAACAAAACAACCAAAAATGTAACCGCTGCGCTCCAGATGTATATCATAATGTTTATGTGTGACTGGGTGTATACGCCTAATTAGTTTAACTTGACTCCACAGGTGAATCAATATTATTTCTTCTTCTGTCAACGGATCAAACACAACTGTTTGAGAAATCAGTCCTATTTATAGCAAAACATCACATCTTACTTATAGTGTCCGCATTGTCTCTCGTCTCTCTCTCTCTCTCTCTCTCTCTCTCTCTCTATATATATATATATATATATATATATATATATATATATATACATACGTATGCATATATATATAAATATAAATACACACATACATATATACATATACATATATATATATATACATAGATATATATATACATAGATATATATATACATAGATATATATATACATAGATATATATACATATATATATACACATACATATATATACATACATATGCATATATATATATACATGCATATACATATATACATACATATACATATATATACATACACATATATATAAATACATATATATACATATACATATATATGCATACATATACATATATATATATGCATATATATACATATACATATATATATGCATATATATATACATATATATATGCATATATATATACATATACATATATATATGCATGTATATACACATATACATATATATATGCATATATATACATATACATATATATATATGCATATATATACATATATATATGCATATATACATATACATATGCATATATATATGCATATATATGCATATATATATACATATGCGTATATATACATATATATATATACATATATATGTACATATACATATGCATATATATACATATATGTATACATATGCGTATATATACATATACATATGCATATATATACATATATATATGCATATACATATGCATATATATACATATATATACATATGCATATATATACATATACATATATATATACATGCATATATATATACATATGCATATATATACATTTACATATATCATAATGCATATATATACATTTACATATATAATAATGTATATACATATATATATACATATATATGTAGATAGATGGATAGATATCATGTTTTGGTTTTTCGATACTTGTTTTGAAATGAATTATACGGAAGTACATTTTTGCCTAAATGAGAGTTGGAACTAATTTTCCCTTTGACCAATTTTGGTTCCCCGAAATGGGGAGCGGAATATGTATTATATATATATATATATATATATATATATATATATATATATATATATATGTGTGTGTGTGTGTGTGTGTGTGTGTGTGCATGTATATACATATATATATATATGTGTGTGTGTATGTATGTATGTATTGATATATATACATATGTATATATATATACATATATGTATATGTACATATAAAATATATATGTATACATACATATATACATATATACATATATTCATACATCTACATATGTATGTATATATACATATATGCATATGTACATATATACATATATATACATACATATATATATACATATATACATATATTCATATATCTATCAATCTCTCTCTCTCTCTATATATATATATATATATATATAGAGAGAGAGAGAGAGAGAGAGTGAGAGAGAGTGAGAGAGAGAGAGATTGATTATTTACAAGCGGCGAACTTTAAATTTTAAAAAATCACAAAGAAAATGTTGTATATTGCTTGTATCGATCAGACTATTATATATATATATATATATATATATATATATATATACATACATATATATATACATATATTCATATATCTATCAATCTCTCTCTCTCTCTCTCTCTCTATATATATATATATAGAGAGAGAGAGAGAGAGAGGAAGAGAGAGAGAGAGAGAGATTGATTATTTACAATCGGCGAACTTTAAATCTTAAAAAATCACAAAGAAAATGTTGTATATTACTTGTATCGATCAGACTATTGTTTTCATCTTGAGTGTGCAATCTTTCGATCGGATTGGCGTTTGCCCATCTTCAGGCGTGTTGGTTGTTTTTTGGAAAGGAAATTAAAAACTTACTTTCTCCGTAGATATTTTTGTATACTTTGAGTTAATCTCTATTTTATGGTTATTGTTATTTATTTATTAAATAAAACTTGACAAAGTGGAGGCAACCATAATAAAGATCGACGTAGGATTATCTTCTTTATATTACCGAAATTTTAATGGTGGACAATATTGTTTTGTCTACAATTAGAGGCTCCCACATGCTACTAATTTCTAGGCTGTGTCTGCTTAGTAATTTTGCTTCTTTTATTTATTTTGTTTTTGCATATGTGTTGCTTCCTTAAGTCGCCTTACCCTCCACTTTACATCCCTCTCAAGTATTTTGACTTCGTTCCACAATCATATGTGATCAGATAGTCTCGACTTTTCGACTTCTCACCGTGTCACGGCTTTATAGTGCTCTTCTAGCTTTACCATTAGGGGAGGCCCAGTCTTGTCTTTATATAGTTTTTATATTTATATATTAATTATTGCAAAAAATTACTTTTGGCATTTATAATCTAATTACAATCTAGGGCATATTGCGCCCACGGCTCATACATATATGGTCTAATTAAGCGGTCCAATTTCCAAACTCATCACATTAAATTAGGTTGTATTTCGTCAATAACGCGTCAAATATAGTCTTTGATGTGGCCTATTGTGACTGTGTTATCTGCATTCGAATGGGACTTTACATATTTCCAACGAAACTAATCTAATGGGGTCAAATCGAATTAACGAGGTGGTCATTAAACTTAATGGATGGTCTGAAATATCCTCGTACCAGTATATTAGTCTGATGCTGGTTAAACGGTTCCAGGTTTTATACTCATATATACTCCGGAGTGAAGTCTACGCTTACAGCCAATGTTTATTCGAGAATTACCCGTAGACTCTTTTTATTTGACTAGGTTTTCGTCGCCTTATTTGAAATGAACCGATGAGTTAAATTGATTTTAGGAGCAATATTGTAACATACTGAACGATATTATGCCAGAATATCAATAATTATTCCCCTTTCAGGCAAAAAATGAATAGCATATTTTCGTGTAACGCAATCATCAAGAGAGAAGAACCCGAATCGCGCGTTATTGCTAATTACTTGAGGTGCGTCCGCCGGGAAATACCGACCGGGCTGCAAAGACATCTTTTGCAGGGTCAGGGTACTTCTCCTCTGGGGCGCTGACTTTTCAATCCGAATTTCCGACCCGAGCATGACATTTCTCGCTGTAAGAGAGAAATAACTACGATTACGCCAGGCGTAATCGTTTCTTGTTTATAAAATGCCCTATTTTTCTTCGGGCTTCCTCTTTCAAAGAGAATAGACATTGCGAGCCTATCTCTGCTCTATCGTTATTTTCATGGCAGGTACTCGACTGGGCTTCAATTTATGCCCCTGACAACAAAATTCGCTTAATTACAACCACTGTCAATAATTTCACTATATGTGCTTAAAACTAAACGAAAATTTTATGAGCAAAGCTTCTTTCTAAGAACTGCCCGTCTATGGAACACAATATCGCGAGGCTGCTTCCCAACTGACTATAACATGCTTTTTTTTTAATCCAATGTAAACACGTTCTTGTTGAGCAGTCATCTTAATAATCAATTTCTTCGCAATTTCTATCATTGCAGATTATCACGGTGCTGTCTCACGTGACGTTTATTAACGCTTATTCTCAAGTGGCCCCTGGGCCTTGATGAACGGTGAATCCCTAGCAAGAAAGGGATGTGCAAAAAAATATCTATATGCTTGACGCGCACAGTATCAATGCGATTTTGCATATAAGTAAGTCTATATTAGCTGTGACGTACATTCCAAATCACCCTATTTACCCAATTGTTCCTATAACATTCGAAAACGAAACATTTTGGTTCTTCAAAATGGCCCACGCCCATCTTGAAAGAATACGATGACAAAACATAAATATTCTCATCTTTTAAAAAAAATCATTTATTTTATTCATTTATTTGTATTTTACACCGTATTATTATTTTTTGTTATCGTTAATTTGGTTAGCGGTGTGATGGGGTTAGAAAGGAAACAACAGACGTGATTTAAGTGTTAGTTTATAGAAAGAGCGAAAAGATGAAAAAAAAAAAAAGAAGAAGGAAAACTGGTGGGGTTTTCATCTGGTTTTAGAGCGAAGTAGAGGGGCACCCGACATTTCTACTGAAGGAAGATTCTGGGTGGGTGATTGGATGAGGAGGGTTGTAAGGTTTGCTGTAAAAGGCCTGAGTCAGATGCGTTTGCTTGACAATGAGCACAAAACGTCACGTGTGCCGCGAGATGCAAATTTACGAGTTCTTCCTTTTCTGACGCACAGGTGTGACATAACCGAGCTGTATCTGACACCTGCAGGTGCCCGCAACAGAAAACCCGGCACATTTTTGCTCCTTATTCATATATATATATATATATATATATATATATATATATATATATATATATATATATATATATATATATATAAAACCAAATGAGAAAGTGAAAAAGATAGAAAAAAAGAAGAAGAAAAGAGAAAAAAGAGATGAAAAGCGCAATAAAATGAAACACAATGCCTTTGACTCACTGTTTCTTGAGATATGATCCCGGACGAGCAGTAGAGCGCAGTCTGGTATTCTACTACTACTACTACTACTACTACTACTAATAATAATAATACTATTACTAATACTACAAATACTACTACTACTACTACTAATAATAATAATTCTATTACTAATGATACAAATAATAATAATAATAATAATAATATCGTAAGAGCAGTAGGAACAGTTTCAGAAAAACCTGTAAAATCTGGGCAAAAGTGAAATTAAAAAGAGACGTGAATCATACAAAACATGGCAACGATTAAAACAGCAAAAATCGCAAGGAAAATCCCCGAGAGCGGAAACGAATTAACATAAATCAGCCAGATATAAGTTGTAATTGTAATAAATCAGAAAAAAGTACGAACACAACCACATGAACCTAATAGAAGTAAAACTGCAAGAAATTTTCTGCACTGCTCCCCACAATTAAATTGATTCGACTAATCTCCATTGATACTACATAAAATCAATCGAGAAGGTGTTAGATATTGGCTGGGCAATGCCGAAAGCTGTGCTAGTCGATGCTTATTATGATTATTCAAGCGAAAAGTTTTGTCAGCTAAAATATGTTTTAGAATCATCAAAATATTTAGAATAAATATTTATTTACATTAATTTAAGAATGTAACTTAAAAATGCTAGCATAACATTTTAGTTGACAACTTAGAATAATGACATGTAAAAGCAGCAGGTGATTATCTTAGTAACGTATACTAATGGGTTCATTTAGAAGAAGAAATGGTCTTCTGAAGATAAAAGATACGTGGAAATTAGTTGAGTCAGTCAGTTAAGAGAGGAACAGAGACGGCATTCAGATCGTGATGGCTCCAAGCAGAGGGGTCAGAAATGGCGATAGTCAGAATCAGCGTTAAAACTTTAGTAAAGAGGAAAACATTCTAGAGTAAAAGTTGCCGAAGATAAAGCTCGAGGTTCATGGGAATAATTTCAATTGCAGCTTTCCATCAAGCAAGACCGAAGGTGGACCAGGTATGCCCTCGATTGACCATATGTTGAAACCCCAAATAAGTTTTAATTGTCTTTTGTGTTGTAAATGTATTTATGCATATTCTTGCCCCGTTATAAACTGTAATTAAATGTATATACACACACAATGAACTCTAGATTAGACCATCACAACTCTATACGGTCATAGACAAACACACGTATATACACACGTCATGTAGATGACTGTGACAAACGTATATACACTCTCATACAACGTAACCACTAGAAGATGCACGTATACTTAATATATACTCCCTACAATACAATAAACGGTCAAGAAGAATGCACACACCGAGAAAAGTGAGCACTAATTATGCCTCCAAAGCAAGAGTGCAAAGAATACTGGAATGATAGAAAGGTTTATCAGCATCCAAATCCAAGAAAAAACATTGCTGCCAGGAACATCTTTCACTTTTGTTAAGGTGATCTGCCTTCTTTCTTTTTTATTTTTTTGTTTTTGTTTTTACTATTTATTCACCCCAAACAAAGCACAGTGCCATTAAGTCGTCAGACCAGATTCGCCGGGATATTATGCAGGGAGTTGTACAGCGATATGCCTGTTAACATTACACTTGCGCTTCTGCATATCGGTACAGTCAAGAAAGCAGGGCTCTGGAATGGAATTCCAAAGTCTAGCAGTTGAATGCAAGAAGTTATTCGAGTAGAAGGCTTTATGGCATCTATAGATCTCTACGGTGTAGAGGTGGGATTTTGCTGATTGTCTGGTTTGTCGGTGGTATTTAGGCCGATGACGTACTAGTGCTTTGAATTCGTTAGAGCACTTAAAATAAAAGTATTTGTAAAACAGGCACACCTATTTCACATTTCGACGATGGGACAGAGGTTGGAGTTTGGCCGACTCTGCGGGACCTATGAGGTTAGTGACTCTTTTTAGAGCCCAGATGTGACAACAATATTCCACGTATTGCCTTACTATATGGACTCTTTCAGACACGATAAATATTAATAATGAGTGTAGCAGATATATATATATATATATATATATATATATATATATATATATATATATATACACTCGTGAACAAAAAATGGGCCATGATTAAAATTGGAACAAAAAAAATGGGCGATGATTGAAATTGGAAAGAAAACAATTTTTAAAATTTTTATCGCTTGTTTGCTAATAATTAGCTGTTATTTAGTATTTTTCAGATTATTAGTATTAAAGATGAGTCCAAAAAAGTAAGACGACATCTTGACGAAAAAATAAAAAACCGAATTGCAGGATTACGATAGGCAAATTTGACTTACAAGCAGATTTTCGACATTTTGAAAGAAGAAAAGGTGGCAACATCTCTTTCAGCTGTGAAGAGCATTGGGCAAAGGTTCGAAATTGAAGGCACAGTGAGCAGGAAAGTTGGTTCTGGTCACCCAAGAGCATCCACAATGAAGGACGATCACAGGCTTAAAATGACCGTTTTGAAGGATCGCAAAAAAACTTATGTTGACCATAGCAAACAATTCGAAACAGCAAAAGGAAATTCTCTTTCTAGAGTGACAATATCCAGAAGGATGAAGGAAAAAGATGGTCAAAAAAAACTTTGTTAACTAAGAAGAACATCAGCGACAGAAAGATATTTGCATCATGTTATGGTACGAAAGATGCAGATTGGTTTAGAAATGTTTTCTGGTCGGACGAATCAAGATTTTGCCTTGCCAGTGATGCCCCTGAACGTTGCATCCGAAGATCCGGAGAAAGATTTTCAGCGAATTGCATAAAAACCACAGTAAAACATGGAAACAGAGGAATAATGGTATGGGGGACCTTTTCTGCTGCAGGAGTTGGGGAAATTATCAGATGTGATGCGTCAATTAATGCCAAAGAATACATTCAAATATTAGAAAGAGGTCTATTACCAAGCATCCAGAAGTTAGAAATGAACAATAACATTATTTTTCAACATGATAATGCCCCTGCACACACAGCAAAAGTCACAAAGAAGTGGCTTACTGATAATTCAATTGATGTGATGTTTTGGCCTGGCCAAAGCCCAGATTTAAACCCAATGGAAAATATTTGGGCTATAATATCTCGTGCATTAGTTAGAAAAACTTTTTCCAACAAAGAAAAATTATGGGAAGCAGTACAAAGAGAATGGAATAACATCTCCTCTTCACAGTACTCCAAGTTGGTTGAGAGCATGATAAAAAGAATTGATCTTTTAAAAAGATCTAAGGGCAATTCCATTCCATACTAAGTTTTTATTAAAGTAAATATCTTGCTCTTTATATTTTTTACTCATTTTCGTTTATTATTTAATTGCATTTTGTGTAATGCAGCTTTTTGTGCAATAAATTGTAAATTTCTTTCCTGGCCCATTTTTTTTTGATCATGAGTATATATATATATATATATATATATATATATATATATATATATATATATATATATATGAATTCAAAATGGCGTAATGGAAACATATTTGCAACTTCTCTTCCAATTTTCAGATTTTAATCATGTCAAATCACACTTTATTTCCTTTTGATGGATTGATTGTTTCTATTTCTTCTGATGAGTTTAGCGCATAATAGATTCAATGATTGATATAATAATTAAGTGATTGATTTTGCGCTACGAAACAGATACTGTCAAGAATTGTAAATGTCAACTGAATTAAAGGAATGAATAATAAGAGGGTAAACATCATAAATTTTTTAATATAGATTTTTGTCATTTATTCAATTGAATTTGAATATATATAATGTTTGTCATTTATTCAATTGAATTTGAATATATATAATGTTTGTCATTTATTCAATTGAATTTGAATATATATAATGTTTGTCATTTATTCAATTGAATTTGAATATATATAATGTTTGTCATTTATTCAATTGAATTTGAATATATATAATGTTTGTCATTTATTCAATTGAATTTGAATATATATAATGGTTGTCATTTATTCAATTGAATTTGAATATATATAATGTTTGTCATTTATTCAATTGAATTTGAATATATATAATGGTTGTCATTTATTCAATTGAATTTGAATATATATAATGGTTGTCATTTATTCAATTGAATTTGAATATATATAATGGTTGTCATTTATTCAATTGAATTTGAATATATATAATGGTTGTCATTTATTCAATTGAATTTGAATATATATAATGTTTGTCATTTATTCAATTGAATTTTAATATATATAATGTTTGTCATTTATTCAATTGAATTTTAATATATATAATGGTTGTCATTTATTCAATTGAATTTGAATATATATAATGTTTGTCATTTATTCAATTGAATTTGAATATATATAATGTTTGTCATTTATTCAATTGAATTTGAATATATATAATGTTTGTCATTTATTCAATTGAATTTGAATATATATAATGTTTGTCATTTATTCAATTGAATTTGAATATATATAATGTTTGTCATTTATTCAATTGAATTTGAATATATATAATGTTTGTCATTTATTCAATTGAATTTGAATATATATAATGTTTGTCATTTATTCAATTGAATTTGAATATATATAATGTTTGTCATTTATTCAATTGAATTTGAATATATATAATGTTTGTCATTTATTCAATTGAATTTGAATATATATAATGGTTGTCATTTATTCAATTGAATTTGAATATATATAATGTTTGTCATTTATTCAATTGAATTTGAATATATATAATGGTTGTCATTTATTCAATTGAATTTGAATATATATAATGGTTGTCATTTATTCAATTGAATTTGAATATATATAATGTTTGTCATTTATTCAATTGAATTTGAATATATATAATGTTTGTCATTTATTCAATTGAATTTGAATATATATAATGGTTGTCATTTATTCAATTGAATTTGAATATATATAATGTTTGTCATTTATTCAATTGAATTTGAATATATATAATGTTTGTCATTTATTCAATTGAATTTGAATATATATAATGTTTGTCATTTATTCAATTGAATTTGAATATATATAATGTTTGTCATTTATTCAATTGAATTTGAATATATATAATGTTTGTCATTTATTCAATTGAATTTGAATATATATAATGTTTGTCATTTATTCAATTGAATTTGAATATATATAATGTTTGTCATTTATTCAATTGAATTTGAATATATATAATGTTTGTCATTTATTCAATTGAATTTGAATATATATAATGTTTGTCATTTATTCAATTGAATTTGAATATATATAATGTTTGTCATTTATTCAATTGAATTTGAATATATATAATGTTTGTCATTTATTCAATTGAATTTGAATATATATAATGTTTGTCATTTATTCAATTGAATTTGAATATATATAATGTTTGTCATTTATTCAATTGAATTCGAATATATATATATATATATATATATATATATATATATATACTAGAAGGACGTCCGACGTTGCCCCGCCGTGTTTACATTTAAATATATTATTTTATGCAGATTTCGTATTTTTTGTTATTCTTTATTATTTATTATAGTATACGTAATATATAGTAGTGATTGCAAATTTCAAAAAAATACGACTTAGATGTCATCAACTAGAATCGAAACCAAAATAGTTAACGCTTCAACTTTGACACCTACAGTTTGGTCCCTTTTAGCAGCTATTTTTACCGGCTAAACATACACATAAAAAACGGATCACAAAACATGCAATCAATAGACCTGCCTTCGCGCTGCTCTGCAATCTTGCGTCTCGGCGAAGATGCTGTTTGAAAAAAAAAATGGAGACAGGCAAACAGACAGCCACACACGCAGAGACGGAAAAATTGATGATTAAAATGAATTGAATAAATTATGATAAAATAATTTAAACAATAAATTAAATTAAAGAAATATCATATACATATATAGAGAGACGGGGATAGAGGAACGAAATATACGTATTGATATAATTCGACCAGAAATGCTGTCTGGTTTTCTTTCTACAATCCAATTAATTTTCTTTCTAGTGGTCCGAAGCGATATTAATATTCCAGGATTGTTTTTTACTATAACCACTTCGTGATGACCCTGAATTTTGTTTGGAAGTGTATCTGTTGTAATTTCTGACAGTTAGTCGGAAACTCATGCCGACAGCATTTCGACTTTTCTTCTTATAATCGGCATTGCTGAATGATGTGGCGTTGTTTAAGTATCCATTTCATTTAAAAGCAATATCTACAAAGATTCAACGACCCTACTTTGTTTTGTTTGAATGACGCAAACATCTTTGCACTTAATTCACACATATTCTATTTCCAGTTTAAATCGACAAATATCGAAGTGGCAGTGGTGCAGTTAAATTAACGATGCGGGCATGCAGTGTTCACTTTTGGTATGGTTGCTGCACTGTTTTACGTGGGGAAATTCGCAATTTTCGCATAGTCTTGTTGATGAGTCAACTTATCGTGACTTAGTGATTCATATGAATATCTACGAACACTCACACACAGACACACATACATACACACACACACACACCACGCATATACATTTAAACACATAGAGATAGACTGCCTACTAAACTCTCTCCTCGAGTGTCTAGGCTCTCTCTATACAAGGATTTATGATAACAACCTTGCATGACGATACTTTTCCATACAAGTAAACTCTAAACAAATATTCAAAATAACAGAGTAGTTGCAATCAAATGAGATCCACACTGGCTCATGCATGGATTAATATAGGCTGCTTCAGTCTTTGACAGACTATGGATACCCACGAAGGGGTGTCTTCGCATGAAATGGTTGTGGCGGGAGGTGCGCAATCTCCAATCACACCTCTCCTAAGTCGACATTGTAAAATACCAGTGGCAAGTGGAGTGTATGTTCAGAACAACTAGGAAAAAAATGCCGAGATAAGCGAAGAGCACATATAGGGCCTAGAAATTCCAAACGGTAACCCATCTGGTACTAACCAGGCTCAACGTTGCTTAACTTCGGTGATCTGATAAAAACCGCTATGTCAACGCGATTATGTCGTATACATGGATTAGTACATATTCTCCAAGTGATGTTACTCCAGTAAGTATTCAGTATAACATTGAATAACACTTACCAGACTAGTAAGGCCAAGAGATTACAGAAAGTATTATATACAGCGTGTCCAAAAAGTCACGGGAGGGTTGAAAATCTTTGCCATTTCACATTAATGATAATTTTTCCCTATTTCAGACATTTTACAGATTATATTTTGGAAATTAATTATGGCTAAGTATAGCATTGAACAACGTATGCAAGTTGTGAAGTGGTTTTACCAAAATTTGACAATGCTTTGGCAACAGCATTAACTCTCGCTATGGCAATGTCAAATGACCACCACGTTCCCCGCACGTGATTACCACCCCCCGCCCCGACTTTTTCTTGTGGGGATATCTGAAAGGAAGAGTTTATATTAACAAACATTAAACCCTGGGAGAATTGAAGGAAAACATCAGGAATGAATAGGGGAGTTAAATCGCAATCCAAAAATTCTACAATATCATATTGTGTAAAAATTAGAGAAAGATATAATTAAAAATAAAGAATCTATTTAAGTTCACAAACATTCAGTGACTTTTTGGACAGTCTGTATATATATATATATATATATATATATATACACGGGCGACAAAAAGAAAGTCCGTACTTGAATCTATATATCTATAAAAGTGAAAGTGTCTGCTTGTCTTTCTGTTTGTCTGTCTACATTTCCCTACGCAATAACGCCGTCAATTTTCAGTCTACAGACTCGAAATTTGATATACAGAATACTGAGGCTTGGGAAAATCTTTGTAATCCGTTTTCGGCCACAAATTTGGCTGTTAAGGGGTCAAAGTTCAACGATTTGACGTTTGAGAACTCTATCAAACTCCTCCGACAATTTTGCATCTAAACACTTGACCTTTTGGACATGGATCTTACTTAATAACTTAATTTGAGCCCAAAACAATACATGTAAATAGGAGTCAAAGTTTAAAAAAAAAAATTGACCTCTGCGGTCTGTACCGAATTACTCCGACAATTTCTGGTCTAAACATTAGAAATCTTACATAAAGGGTATTCACAGATATGGCAAGCTTTTTAATCGGTTAGGGTTGAAAATTTGAGCTACCAATATATAAATGTATGTATGTATGTATGTATGTATGTATGTCTGCCTAAAACTTTCAACAGAGGCGACGGATTTTCACCAGATCAGAATGATTTGAAGGTCGACCCTTTAGACGACAAATACCAAAAAATTGGCTGAAAACATTAATTTCTTCACCCTCAACTGGACACTTTTCTACAGGGAGAGGTCGCTTTTTACACCGATATTTTCAAAAGTCATCCCCTCTTTTCGATTGCCTAGCCTTAATTTAAACCTAAGTCACTTCCGATTTGGCGGTGGTCGTAACAGCAAAGACATCACGTTTTTTCCCCGTTCTTTTCCTACTTCGAGGTACAGGTTCGAGCCTGCCTTCCTACAACCACTTTGTTTCTTTTTTGCTCAACACACACCTCCAAACACCCGGCTAACGCCGCGCACCCATGCTAGTTTTTTTTTTTTAAATCTGCAAATGTAAGATAAATTTAATGTAACTGTTTAAAAAGCAATATCTCATTTAATGAGCCTTTTATTCTTCTATAATTTTACCTGTTCGTATTTGACTTTTAATTGAAACATTCTAGTGTTCACGTCAATTAAAAAAAAAAATTCAAATTGAGGAGGTAAAAAGAAAGTCCGCACAATGGAATATTGTTATTAAATGTAAATTTAGGACAGTAATGCAACACAAACACAACAGGAACACAATGAACTAGTAAATATTTAGTAGCATAGCTCTTCTGCAATTTGACAGTCTGCAATCTTTTGGAAATTCCTTGAATTAGACCGCAGCAATGCTCCGGGGAAGGGCATCCCACTTTTCTTTAATTTTTGTACAAAGTTTTTCCATATTTGAAATTTTATCATTGCGTCGTTGTTGCTTGATGTAATGCCATAGGTTTATGATAGGATTGAGGTCTGGAGATTGTGCAGGCCAATCCAAACACGTAATATCATGCTCTTCCAGGAACCTCCTGATATTGCCAGCTGTGTCAATGAAAGCATCATGCTGCATGAAAATTGGATTATCATTCAAATTCCGACGAAAGTAGGGTAGAAAATGTTCAGTCAACATATAAATGTACTTGGTCGAATTAATTCGACCTTGCAAGCGAACTATAGACCCTGGACCATTGTTACTAATAATGTCCCACATCAAAACTGAACCTCCTCCACCACCTTGATGCATTGAAACTGAGCACCTAGGATTAAATTCTTCGTCTTTCCTCCGATGCTGTACTGCCCACCATCACTGCCTAGCCTATTGAACTTGCTTTCGTCGCTAAAAGGCTCTTTTGGCCAATATGAAGAGTCATGATCTTCATTGCATCTGACAAAGTCCAGGCGGCGCTTTCTGTTCTTTACAGAAATCATTGGCTTGCGTCTTGCAACATATCAGCGCAAATAAAAATTCAACAATACTATATATATATATATATATATATATATATATATATATATATATATATATATATATATATATAAAGACATCTTTGTATTTGTTGCAAGATCTACGTGGCGAGAATGCAGAGTACCGGTTATGTAGAAAAGAGTAGCTGAGATGCACCAAAGTCTCTGATTGGTAGGATCAGATCACGTGACTAACGAGAGATGGGATTTTTAAATATTTTGGAGTTCAGTAGCAAGTTTGTGTGCGGTAGCTCTTACTAAGTGTTTTTCAAAAAGAATTCGAAAGCTCCTTGGATAGTATGATACTACAAACGCTGCCGGTAATGATAGTTTGAAAAATAGTTGTAATAATAATGTTATAAATATTTCGCATTGTTCGTAGTAAATCGTTCATTTTAAGCCGTACAATTAGCAGACTACAAAAAGGGGACAACCACAGATAAGAAAGAGGCGAACGGGAAATAGAGTTGAATAGAGAAAAAGAGTTGAAGAGAGAAAGAGCGAAGGAAGGACAGAGAGAGAGAAAGAGAGAGAGAGAGAGAGAGAGAAAAGTGAAAGTTACTGCCTTTCACTCACGTTTCACTTGTTTATACTCTGTGAATTATTGAATATATGGTCAGCCAAACGAGTGAATTCATGACGTAATAGGATACTTATTGAACTTCATAGACTTGCCTAGGTGTCAATTTCATACAAGTTAAATACCGACAAAAATCCCACGGTCTTGAATGTGGGGAAATATACAAATGTTTCGCGCTTCATTTCAACATATATCTATTTAACAGATATTTTAGAAGAAATATACCTCAAGGAAAATCTCTTAAGTACTTCCCAATCCTCCCCCATATATATATATATATATATATATATATATATATATATATATATATATACTAGCAAAAGTACCCGTCGTTGACTGGGTTCTAAAACAGACTACAGAAAATGGACTCTGATTTATGAAAGTATGATAGCTTATGAAAAGGAAGGGTTGTAAATTTGGGTTGAGTTTGGGGGTATCAAAAAACAAAGCAAAATATGATGAAAGTAAAAATAAAATAGATAAACCCCATAATTTATTATATCATACCTGTTCACACTGAAACACTTATCAAAATATTTTGTGGATCTATATTAAAAAACCTTGTTAAACTTTGTGACATATTTCCATTCTATGGAGATAAGGTGCGAACGAACACTCCATAATTTTATTATACCATATTTCTTCAAACTGAAACATAATTATCAAAGTATACTTACGCAGATAGATATGAAAAGTCTTTATTAAAGTTTGTGACTATTTCCATTCTATGGAGGCCAGGTGCGAACGCAGAGCCCACAATTTTATTATACCATTCCTATTTAAGTTAAAACATACTTATCAAAGTATTCTTATGTACATCTGTATCAAAAACACTTGTAAAGGTATTTTTTTTATTTTTAATTTTTTTTTATTTCCATACTTTGTGGATCAGGCGCGAACGCAGACCCCACAATTTTAATGAACCACCGTTCTGCTTGATCAAATATACCCATTCCTGTGTCTCAATACATCTTCTATCATTATATGTAATCAGTTTTTTCAAAAAATAGTCAACCATATAGGAGCCTATTCGTGAGCACACACACACACACACACACACACACACACACACACACACATTCAGCTTTATATTATAGAAGATATATATATATATATATATATATATATATAAATTCATTGTACATTGATACGCGTTCGAAAGGAATGTTTCTGTTTAGAGCATAATTGAATCAATCTGTATACTTGACTTTTGCATTTTAAAGCTTAAGTCACTATATATAGATAATTTTATAAAATCAACAGTAGGTTCTTTATAGTGGATTATAGACTATAATGTGCTTTATACTTGCGTAATATTTGCGTAAACAGGTTATAGTAAACACAAACCTCTTTCTATATATGTATTTATGTATGTGTATGAAATAAAATGGAGGTGGAAGGACCTGGATACTCAACGTTTCGCCCGATTTATGCGGGCTTCTTCAAGAGGGATGGTCATTGACATTATTTCATATCGTCGGATTTAATCCAGCTCAACAATCATGTATGTGTATATATATTTGTTTAAAAAAATGCTTACCTAATTCCTCTGTCAGTTTTTGGTCTACAGACATGAAACAATATATTTCTTCAGGTAGGTTAGTATCTTTTATTTTCTCGGTAAGAATGTCAGTGGATGTTTTGCTTCACTTTTCGACCTTCGAGTAGTGGTAGCAAAACAGTAGCACCTTCTTTTCTGCAACAGACCACGGCTGAGCTTTTAAGCCTCTTGTATTTTTCTTTCTTCTTGTTGCTGAATTTGATGTTTGGGGGCCAGGACCTCTGTTATCAAGGCCTGATAGCTGACCCTGGTTATCCTCTGTCATGGTTAGAGAGCCACTTCCAGAGTTCGGAAGGTTTACACCATTGTTTGCATCTTCCCGCCTGGCGTATGAACGGGTTGAAGGGCCCTTTTTATCCTGGGTGCCGACCTGCCAGTATGTGTTTTTATTTTGTTTCATATGTTGTTTTGATTTCCCCATTGTCCACGGCTTTTTATTTCTTATTCAAAGCTGCCCTTTATTGCTAAAGGGGGTGCCCCCGTCTGCAAACTGAGGGACGTGCTGGATGGCTTGAGGAGATAGCACACCATTTCTTTGAATATTTAGTCAGGGTTTACTTCAAATGAAGTGTCCTCATATCAGAATTTCTGACAAACCCCTGTACAGAGAGACCTTAGGCACTCGAGGATAGTGTCTAGTAGGCATTCAGTTTAAGGTATTCGAACGCATGTGAAACTTTATGTTTGGGTTTTAGGCGGAGAAAATCAATGCAAAAGTGTGAAAATTAAAAAAAAAATGGAATTTGCCAGGTGAAGGTCGAACGACGGCATTACGAATGTGCATGTGTAACATAATACCCATGGGTTCATGTTTTCATTTTTAGCCTTCAGCAAACATGTTTTCATAGGTCAAATGAACAAGTTAATCGAAAGCTAAACGTTTTGGTTTCGATTCTCGGTGTTGGCGCAGAAGTTTTTTGTTTTTTTAAATAATCACTAGTATATATTGGGTCTAATATAATATAAACATATATACGAAATCTGCATTAATCAAAATATCATATTTAAGTGTATTTTACGACCTGGCAATGCCGGATGGTCTTTTAGCATATATATATATATATATATATATATATATATATATATATATATATATATATATATAAGACTACCCATGCCCCGTTGGGTCAGTATGTTATATTAGCTATGGAATTAATGTATGAGCGTGGCACTTGTGACCTAAAGAAAATAGTTTTTTATGATATAGCAGAAACTTTTCTATGAAAGTATATTAAAATGAAAAAGAATATAGATAGATTGCTATGGGTCTTTCTATTTATAATTGTTTATGTTTGAAAAAAAAACTTACAGCCATTGAATAATAAGTAGTTTACTATACATATAAGTAACTGTGCACTGACCATATAAAATAATACTTAAAGTTAAATTCAAATATATCTATTAATTTAAACGCGAAAAACATCAATTGGGACGCTGAAAGCGTACACAATAAAACAATACGTTTTATTGTCGCGTTGATTATTTATTTGTAACGCAAATTTAAAAAAAAACATACTTTCGGGATTATTTATTTATGTTGGTAGTGTGGAAGAAAATGTATGAATGTTTTTTTAGAAAGGTGTATTAAAAATGGAGAATAATTTAAAAAAAAAAGGAAGGCGGTGAGTAAATCGCCCTTGTAAAATACTCTTATGGTTGTCAACGGGTTAAAGTAGATTTATTTCTAAGAAAATTGCGCTAAAAAAACTTAAACATAATATGGAAATGAACAATGTAAAAAAAAATGCATAAAGTATTAACAATTGTTTATTTGGATAATTTAAACGCGAAAAAAAACAATTGGGACGCTGAAAACGGACACAGTAAAACAATACATTTTATTGTGGCGTTGATTATTTTTTATATACGCATGCACAACTGGAAGTCGTAAATCGGATGTTCGGTTACAAGGTCATTTGAGTTTTATAATTATATAGATATATAGGTTTGTTTCGTGTTTCGTTGCGTAGAAAGAAATGCAATACAGTGTTGGATTACTTCATAAAAAAGAATGTAAAATGTATTAATGTATAATGTTACAGAATTTCGAATCGTCATGGTACTTTAGATCATGGTATCTTAAGTTTCAAGATGGGGATACGGAGCCAGGCGAAGTTTTAATTATAAACTACTTGATCAAAAATGGCTTACGACAACGAGAGTGGTTTATAATTCCAACTTAAGAACACGCACAATCTTTTCTATCTGGATTCATCCCCCCCACACACACATACACATATGTTCGTTTGAAGGTGGGTGGTCTTGGCTACAGTACCCAAGAAATAACAAGCCACCTCTATTCTTTTAGGGAAGAACCTGGAGGTACTCATATTCATTATATCAATATATATGTAATCCCCATGCACAGCTCCTCACTGTGGCTCAGCAAGATACTTCAAACCAAAATCGAAACTCAACCGTCAGAATTCTTACACACGCTGCGATCAGTGGAATCTACGAGCTAATAAAAATCTTAATGTTTACATGCACTACAAGTTGTCTATGGCGTTTCATTCTTCTTTTTCTGCCAATAAATATGTATTATCTCTAGTGGTAGCCGGTGATTTCCATCGCCGGAGTACAATGGTGAGCGATTACATGAGAATTGAAGGACGGTTCGGATTAAAGAATGAAGTAATGAAGTCAAGATGTTAATTAATCCATTCATGACCAGGGGGCGGCGTCATTAGCAATCCTTCCTTGCAGAACCCACCAGTCCGCCGGGCCCAACGAGCGATGAGAGCGCAAAGGGATTTGATTAAAAGCGTCGACAACGGCCGAGTGCGCTTCTAACCATTTCGACCCGTTCATCGCTTCTTCGCGAACGGGAAGATATCGATAAAGACGATGATGATATACGGTAATGGCGGCGCGCGAAGCTGACAATGGTGCGAATTGAGTAATAAGAGGTGGGGGACATCGATCTAACCACAAACACAGATAACATATAAGGTTGGCCGTAAAGAGAGCTATGATACATACGCGAACATGGGATTCAAAACGTCGAACTAGAAAAAAAAATAATGATAATAACAGCACCAACACCAACAACAATAAAGTATAAGACGAGAAAAGAAAAATGGGAACAGAAACAACTACATGGAAGATTCATATGGATGACAAAAGATGAGAATAACTCGGACATGGATGAGAAAAGGACACGTAAACCGAGAAACTGGATCCCTAATAACTGCAGCACAAGATAACGCGAAGAGCCAACCACATCAAAGCAAAGATCGATAAAACACAAGAAAACAGCAAATGCAGTCTCTGTGGACAAATAGACGAAACGATAAACCGTATAGCA
Organism: Euprymna scolopes; assembly: GCF_053919585.1. NCBI lineage: Eukaryota > Metazoa > Mollusca > Cephalopoda > Sepiida > Sepiolidae > Euprymna > Euprymna scolopes. Next base: position 113,383,896 of record NC_136483.1, on the reverse strand, counting down.
AGCGAATGCAGCAAACTGGCCGAAAAGGAATACAAGAACAGCAACGACTAAGAGAGGAGGGCAGTACACTGGTAATTATGCAAACAACTACATCTCAAATGCACAGACAAATAGAACAAGCATAAACCGACAACTATACTTGAAAACGAGAATCACAAAATCCTATGAGACATGGACACACTAATAGAAAAACCGATCCAAGCAAGAAGACCGGATGTCGTAATTATTAAAGAGAAAAAAGGTCAAATCGTAGACTATGCTTTTCCAGCTGACCACAGATTGAATATTAAAAAGGAAAAACGGAGCAAATACACAGAGCTAACCAGACAGCTGAAAGGGATATGGATGATGAAAAAATCAGGATAATACCTATAATAGTTGGAGCACTAGGAACAATTCAGAAAAACTTTGGAAAAAAAATTGGAATCAGAGGAATGGCTTGAAAAATACAACGAATTACAATAATGAAAACAGCTGAAATATTTAGGAAACCCTTTGAATGCGGAGACTAAAACACATGAGCCACAAGAGTAAAGAAAACAAACAAACAAACAAACAAACAAACAAACAAACAAATAGACGGGTATGTTCAAGTAGAGAAATGTCTACCTGTTTAATAATCTATCATTCCGCGCCTCGTTACATAATTATTTGCAACCAAGTTGTTGATATGTCCGGTATATATAAAGTCCGTTGGTGGTATGGAACTTTGATTAATCTCGGGAGAAAATTATTCCCCTTTTCAAAAAGAAAACAAAAGTATATTCAACGTAGCGGAAGAGAAAAGGATTGTTTGTTTGTTTTTCTTTACTCTTGTGATTCCGGTCCTTTCTGCATTGCTCTCGACTTTTAAAACTTCCATATATTCCTTTACCAGTAATGCTTCTAGCACACCAATTACTTTTACCATTTACTTATATATATATATATATATATATATATATATATATATATATATATATATATATATATATATATATATATATATCGTATATTCATAATATAATATATATATATATATATATATATATATATATATATATATATATATATATATATATGATATAACATGTGTGTAATATATTAAAAAATGTCATAATCCGACATAGGTTGGTACTAAATGAAATGATAATAGAAAGTTCTAAGAGGACAAAAAGACCACAAATGTAAACACAAATCTCAGCTAGAAGATCACGAAGAGTACTCGAATCTTGAGAGAATACCGTCACTCAAATTACAAGTAAAGGTCAATGTTATAATCGAACGTTCAATCGCAATGGAGAATAAAAGAAGCAAATAGTACTAGAAATCTAGAGGGATTTGTTGTAATTCTATCCCAGTAAATAAGGTTCTTTTCTTTAGAGGCGGCAAACTTTAAATTACAATAAGTCACATAAAAAATTTATTTAGTATACAAATATGTGCTTTATTTTAAAGATTAAGTTTGACATTAAAAGTTTAAAAACAATTTCTTGCATATATCTAGTTGTCCGATTTTTACAAACTCTACGTATTAAATTAGGTTGTATTTCGGAAATAACGTGGTCTATTGTGTCTGGTTTATCAGCATAGACAATGGGGCTTTAATATCCCAAAAGATAATAATCTATTGGGTGTAATTTGCACAAACGAAGTGGACCGTTTATTTCGTGAAATTATTCCTTCATCAAATGTTTCAAAATCACTTTTTAAAAATGCTCGCGAAATGAATTGCCAAAGCAAACTGAACTCAATATATAACAAGTAGTTGAAAAATCTGCAATTAAACAAAAAATAGTTATCAATTTCAAGTTCGCCGTCTCTAAAACATCCCTATCTCGTCAAGACTTGAAATAAAAAAAAACTCATGATATTATGAGCTGAGTTTACAGCTGTAGGTTATGTGATTATATATATATATATATATATATATATATATATATATATATATATATATATATATATATATATATATATATATATATATATATATATATATATATATATATATATATATATATATATATATATATATATATATGTGCCGATCGGTCAGCATGGTTTGTAAAGTAGGAAGCGACTTGACCTAGAATGCTTGTTTTTTGTTCCTTTTTAGACATGATCACAAAGCAGGACAACCAACAGCTTTATGTCGACGTTCAACGTATTGTATTTGTTGCTATGGCAGGAAGTCTTCGGTTATTGGATACGCTTGGTGCTGGTTAGCGTATGGCCCACTGCACTGATACACACACACACACACACACACACACACACACACACATATATATATAAATATATATATATATATACAGAGAGAGAGAGACAGAGAGAGATAGAGACAGAGACAGAGACAGAAAGAGAGAAAGAGGGAGAGATGTGAGTGCATGTATGTATAGATATGAAAAATAAATAGAAGAATAAGTTGAACGGAGAAGAAAAAGACGAAAAAGAAAAAATGAAGAAGGAAAAGAAGAAGAAGAAGAAGAAGAAGAAGACGGACAAAAATGAAGTATAAGTACAAGGATAGAATGAGAAAAAAATTGAAGAGGACAAAAGAAGACAGGAAAAAATGGATGTAGAATGAAAACAATGAAAAAAAAACGAATAAAGAAAACAAGGGCAAAATAAACAACGCAAACGGAAGAGAGGGGGAGAAAGAAGAAAAATAAGAAATGGCAAATGTAAAAGAAAAAGGAAGACCAACAACAATAGCAGGAAATATAAAAGGAAAAAAAAACATACACTTTGCAAAAGCACCAGTAATAATATACAAAAAAACAAACCCCCAAAAAACAATAGAATGATTGAACGGAATAAATAAAAATAAAATATCTTAAAAGAAGGAATAAAAAAAAAGATGATAAAGAAATGAAATCTACAGAAAGAAGAGACAAAGTAAAAGAGGAAAGCGTATTAATAAAAGAAGTCTGACTGAATGAATGATAGAAAACGGATATTTGTATTATTATTCACCGGACTACTGTTCTCTTCTTGGGTGTGATTTTCATAATGTTTCGGTCGATGTAACCTCCGACTCTCTTCAGGTGTATCTTGTCGAACTCGGGAATGTTTCTGTCGAACTCAGGAATTTGGACGGAATTTCGAGCGGAACCCTCCAAATTCCGAGTTCGAAAAAATACAGCTGAAGAAGGTCGGAGGTTACATCGACCGAAATGGTGTGAAAATACCCACTCAAGATGAGAACAGAAGTCCGATGAATAATAATACAACTAACCAATCCTCATCTCAAAAATTCAGAAACGTCAGAAAACGTATCTAGGAAATAATGGAAGCGAAATGAAGAAAATTCAAGAGAATGAAGAAAGAAAAAAAGAAAAAAGAAAGATTAACACAAAATAAACGAGAAAGACAAAGCAAGAAAAAACGAAATATAAAAATAACAGTAGTTGAAGGCGAGGTATTGATCTATGTGGGGGAGTGGTTGAAGGAAAAACTGAAGAATTAAGACGTGTGTGTAGGAGGTGAGATATTTCTAGACGAACCTAACAAGGTCACACGGTAAAACAAAATAAAAACTAAAATTGTGCGTGTGTATCAGATATGGTTGATAAACACTGTCTTCCTCATATGGCAGCGGCTCCCCTCTCTCCTCCTCTCCTTTATGACACACATCTCCCTTGTTGACTTGACAAGGAAATTGTTCGTCTCTTTAGATGGGACTTCGGTACAATTTATAAAAAGAAAAGAAGAAAAAACACCGGCTCGCCGAGGAGCAGCGAACCCTTTTGTGATGGAAAACCCACTTTTAAACCCACGACCCTCCTCCGCCACTTGGCCCCTCTGTTCTTGTCCCGATAATCGCTTCTTCAATGGACCCGCTTTACCCGATCTTATTCAATTCAATGCGATATCACACGCACATTGTGTACTGGCACTTTTTGTTGGAAACATCTTTTAGAATATAAATTACTGGGTCGCCAAAGAGTTTCCGAGATTTTTAGGAGGAAGACAATAAAACGATTATATTTTAAATAAAAAGAATTCATTTTATTGCATTTGCAGTTGATCTATGTTTTGTACATATTTCAGTTCATCTATAGATTCTTACACATTGCAATTTAGAGATAAATATTTTGTACACATTGCAGTTCATCCCAAGGCATTATTTATACATTGCAGTCCATCTCTAGGCACTATTTATACATTGCAGTCCATCTCTAGGCATTATTTATACATTGCAGTTCATTTTTAAACATTCTGTACATATTGTAGTTCATCCCAGACATTATTTATACATTGCAGTCCATCTCTAGGCATTATTTATACATTGCAGTTCATCCCAAGACATTATTTATACATTGCAGTCCATCTCTAGGCATTATTTATACATTTCAGTTCATTTTTAAACATTCTGTACATATTGTAGTTCATCCCAGACATTATTTATACATTGCAGTTAATCTATATGCATTTTTATACATTGCAGTTACTCTCTATACATTCTATAAGCATTGCAATTCATTTCAATAATTCTGTATACATTGTAGTTTATCTCTAGGCGTTATTTGTACGTTGCAGTTCATCTCTAGAAATTGTATTCACATTGCAATTAATCTCATTCTGTACACATTTCAGTTTATCTATAGACATTCTGTACACCTAGCATTCCATCTCTAGACATTATTTATACATTGCGGTTCATCTCTAGACATTCTGTACACACTGCAGTTCATCATTATTTAAGATTGCAGTTTATCTCTAGAAATTCTGTACACATTACAGTTCATCTCTAAGCATTCTGTTCATATTGCATTTAATCTCTAGACATTCTGTACACATTACAGTTCATCATTATTTAAGATTGCAGTTCATCTCTAGAAATTCTGTACACATTACAGTTCATCTCTAAGCATTCTGTTCACATTGCATTTAATCTCTAGACATTATGTACACATTACAGTTCATCATTATTTAAAGATTACAGTTCATCTCTAGAAATTCTGTACACATTGCAATTCATCTCTAAAAATTCTGTACACATTGCAATTCATCTCTAAAATTTCTGTACACATTGCAATTCATCTCTAAGCATTCTGTTCACATTACATCTAATCTCTAGACATTCTGTACACATTGCAGTTCATCATTATTTAAAGATTACAGTTCATCTCTAGAAATTCTGTACACATTGCAATTCATCTCTAAGCATTATGTAAACATTGCATTTAATCTCTAAACATTCTGTATGCATTGCAGTTCATATCCCGATATTCTGTATGCATTGCAGTGTATTACTAGACATTCTGTACACCTCGAAGTTTATCTTGATTCAATCTACATACATTGTAGTTCATTTGTACAATTAAGCCGATTTTCAAGTTTGTTGCTTATTATTAGCAATTGGTATTTTTACACTCAGTTAATATTTTCCAGTGAGTAGGGATGTCTTGTTAACACCTTTGTGTTAAAATTTTTTTTTTCTTTATTTCGAAACTGATGTAACAGCAAACTATTCATTTTAGTGCATATATAATGAAAAATTGAAATAACAGAAGTTAAACGAACGGATCTTATAGAAGTTAGTAACATTTCTTTCACATTCGTGTCGATTCTCCATTGTTTTCTAGTTATATTCCTTTGTTAAGACTTTAAGGTTTTCCTTCAATATATCATGGCAACTATGAAGGAATTTTACAATTTGATGGAACACCTGAGGTCATTTTTTGTTGATTTTTTTTCAAACAATCTAAGAAATATAGAGTAACTTAACGAATCATCACTTTGATATCTGCTTCCGACGGTATTCTAATGTATTTGTGATCAACGTAGGTGCTGAATTTAACCATTCAATGTTTTGTCGAAATTAAGTATGGTCCTAGTATTACGAAATTAAGCATGGTCCTAGTATTACGTTCACCTTTTATTACTGCATTGCATTGTCATAGAATGCATTTTAGTACTACATGTAATACTGCATTTTCATGTAATAGAATGCACTTTCAGTAACCCATGTACTACTCCATTTCATTGTAATAGAATGTATTTTATCGATATTTTCACAGAAGATGCTCAACTGAGCTCCAATCTCTGATTAGTACTTATACGACATTCACGGCAAGAACTTATCTTCTGCCACAAGTTAAAAAACCTATCCTTTCATCCTTCGTGTTTCTAACATCAAATTTAATTTCCATGGACAAGGTTTCTCCCAAAGTTATTCCTATCCGTGAAATACATTACCATGAAACGATTATCCCTGAAGATTACAACATGGTCATCCTCAAATTCAATGTAAATAGATATTACTATGACGGAATAAATTAAATTTTGTTAATTCCATTATTGTTTTTTGGTTATCGTAATAGTATTTATCATTTAACTGACAGTAATTCATCTCAATAAATCTTGTCTTCGATTGAATCTTGGCCTTGATAAATAGTGACTCATTCGAAAAAAAAAACATGCAGATTCTGATTCAATAATGATGCTGTTAATGATGATGATGATGATGATGATGATGATTACGACAGATCAAAGTTACTTGTTTTCATGTTGGTCATCGAGGGCGAACGTGCATTCCGTCTTTCTCCAAACTAAGATGGTCACAGTGATTCCATTGTATCTAGCGACAAAACTGTAACATGTTTTGTCCAAACAACTCGATTAAGTTTTGATTTAAATGATCAACACGTAGCAAAATTAACAGTAAAATAAAAAGAAAAAAAAGTTAATTCAAGTAAAACTAAAATTAAGTTATCTGCCCGTGTCTGGATGTAAGGATTTTTCTCGCTAGGGGCGCTGCAGGTCTTCTTTATGTGCTCGCCTTTGACATGTTTCCGTTCGTACATAAACTTTTCTGGTGCCACTGTTTGCCAACTGTCAAATTGTTTTACACTATTATCAACAAATATATATATATATATATATATATATATATGTGTGTGGGGTGGGGGGTGGGGGGGGTGTAAATGTCGAAGAGTATAAGAAAACTAAAGCAATGCCGGGAACCAGGTTTTAAAATGATGTGATGTATGAACAAAAGTGGGCAGACGAAAGAGAGGATTGTAAAGCTTGCTTTTTATATCTTCATATATCCATATATTTTCCAGATTAATCATAGATAGAAACCAGTAAAATAGACTGACTGTTTGAGATAACCGGGTTAGTGAATGTATTTGATATTTCGAGAATATAATCTCTTTTTTATTTTAGAAAGAAAAGGACTAAAATAAATGTCTAAAAAAGGGGAAATGGGAATATCATAAAACCAGCATCCATTTATTTTTCAAATGTGATTCTTTTGGAAAAGAAATGGATATACGAAAATAAAAAAAACCTTCGTTCGTTTGTCCGTTTTTGTTAATACCTCACATCAATAACACAGCTGATTCCCTGTATTACTACACGCCCTATTACGTTTACATATTTTACTAAGAATGGTTAAAGCAAACTGCCTGTTCTTTTTATTTTTTGTTTTTAAATTTAGTGACCTTGTCGATAATCCTCAAAAATAAAGTAGTACAATTTTGCTTAAAACATAATTTCTAGTATAAAAATTAGAGCAATAAAACCGTTAGAAGCCATAAATTAAATTAGTTATCTATTTATTTATTTATTTATTTATTTATTTACTAGCCTGGGTGCCCGGCGTTGTCCCGGGTGATTGGAGGTGTGTGTTTGGCAAAACAAAAGTGGCAGTAAGCAGGCAGGCTCGAACTCGTACCGTGAAGAAGGAAAAGAACGTGAAAAAAGTGGCGTCTTTGCCGTTGCGTCCATCGCTAAACCGGAAGTGACGAAGGTTTAAGGCTTGTCAATCGAAAAGAGGGGATGACTTTCCAAAATATCGGCGAACAAAGCGACCCCTCCTTATAGCAAAGTGGCCAGTTGAGGATGAAGGAATTAATGTTTTTAGCCAAGTTTTCGATATTTGTTGTCCGAAAGGTCAAGCTTCAAAACGATATTGATCTCGTGAAAATCCGTCGCCTATGTCGAAAATTTTAAGCAGACATACATACAAACATACGTACATTTAAACAGACAGGTGAGATTTATATTATAGATTATTATTATTACTATTATTTTTATTACTATTATTATTATTATTATTATTATTATTATTATTATTATTATTATGTTGGTCTGAACCCAAATCAAAAATTTCTACAAAAAGATTCCATTGTAAGTATAGCTTCTAAGGACTTTATTGCTTTAATTTCCAAATATAAATTTAAACAATATTTCAAAAGGCGAATTTTCATTATAATAATGATTAAAAAAAAAAACATTCATCGTAGTTACTCTGTTATAGAAATATTATTTAGCGTTTTCTTTTCATTTCATTTCACAAACATTTTCTTCGTATTAGTTATATAGCGGTGGAATCTAAGCAAAAATGGAAATTAACACATCCCGGCACTGTGCCAACCCTACTCAGGGCTCGTTTGTAAAGTAGTATTTTAAATTAACACATTGGTTTTAACAGGGGCCGCAAGTCACATTCAGGCAGTTTAAATGAAGTTGTAAGGAGAAACGAGAGAGATTAGAATGTTGCTTTATATGCGTCTGTAATGGGTTTTGGTTTGGTAATTTTATTGCAACTAAAACATAAACTCGAAAGATAAGAAATAAAGAGGGACGCTAATAGAAAAAAAAAAAAAAGAAAAATGGCGAGACACCGGAAATGACGTTTGTATTTTATTACACTTCCGGTTACTGCTAACCGATTTTATTTTATCGTCTTCTCAATTCCCCCTCCTTATCTTGGGATAAGAAAATGATTTACGGACAAACAGGCGAAATGTCAGACGGATAGATAAAACGGGTATCACACTCACAAAATGTCCGATATTTTCTTTTGTCGTTAAAACTTTGGCGATATTTTTAGAAAAAAGTTAAAACTTTTAAAATCATCCCTTTGCTTAGATTTTAAAGGTTACTTGTTATCAGGGCTTTCTTAAGCCTTCAACTAAAATAACTGAAGCTTCAGAAAGAATTAGAGCTTATCTTCGTAGCAACATTCTACTAGAGGTAATCATTAATATCTGCAGGACCTGTGGAAATTCCACAGGGGATTCATTCATGTATAAAATATTGATGTTGACATTCTGTAGATGTTCAGTGTAAATGGAAACGCTCTGATATTATTGTAGCTTTTTTGTTAAAACTGCAAAAGTATTTAAGCTAGCACGAACGCCCTGCGATCCAAAGCCCGGTCGTAAAGTACGCTTAAATATGATATTTTAATTCTTGCAGATTTTGTATATATTATTATAGAGTTAATGTTTTATCGATTTTTTGTTGCGAGATATATATATATATATATATATATATTGTTTTTTTGTTTTGTTTTTTTTCGGTTTTGTTGTTGTTTTTTTGGGGATTTTTTTTTACACACATGACACACATAGACCAATTCCCTGTAGATTACAACTTGATCATTTTAAAATCTACTGTCCACAGATCCCCGTCATAAATCCTCCGCACAGGTATTTGAACGTGATTTCAACAAATAATTTCGGGTCATTAATCCCTATGCTCCTGACAATTTATATTATTTATTTTTTTTTAATGTTTCGGATGAAGATTTATTTTTCGGATTAGTAGGACTATAATATTGAGTGTTATTCTCACAACATTTCGGTATGTCTTGTCGAACTTGGAAACCTTACTGTCGAACTCGAGAATCTTCACGGAATTTCGAATGAAACCCTTAATCAAACACACTACTATTACTATGCTCTTGTTTAGTAATTCATGACCGGATTAAAGGTCTTAAGTAATTCACAGTTTTATTTTTAGTGTCGATTGAACTGAGGATTAAACTGTCAACTCCCAGAAAGAGTGTAACTTACTTTATATTTGTGACCATTTACTAGAAAAAAAGAGAAGTTTAATTGTTTGTAACGCAGTCCCGTTTAAACATACGCGCGCATGTGTGTGTGTGTGTGTGTGTGTGTGTGTGTGTGTGTGTGTGTGTGTGTGTGTGTGTGTGTGTGTGTTTTAAATTACGGAGAAATCGAAATTAATTTGGGCTGGGGCATGTGCTATGAGAAAGAAAACAGGGTAAAAAAAATAGAATAATAAAATAATAGAATGATTCTTCTATGATTAAGCTGATGACGCACGGGAGAGAAGATGTTTACGGTCCGATAAAGATGCGCTCTACTTTCTTTTTATTATTATTTTATTATTATTTTTTTTTTTAATTTTGACTTTTATAATTCAAAATAATGATGACAGAAGTTTGTTATTCTTTACGAAAAAAAAAATGCGGTACAGCGACAACAGATGAGGTATTTTTTTTAAAAACATGAATCAATAAATAATAAATTAATAAATAAATTCGGACGTTGGGAGAATGCAATAAGTGCGGAAGTCTAATTGAAAAATATGTCGTAAATTCAAAGCAACTATTAACAAACGATCACGAAGCAGAAAAAAAAAACTAAAAGTAAACGAAGAAATTTTGATATCATACCAAGACTTGACAGAGTAATAAGAACATGGCAGCACATCCGATATATATATATATATATATATATATATATATTACAAGGCTACTCGAGGATAAGGTTAGTGAATGTAAGGTGGTAGTTTAGTAATCGTTAATGGTGTAGATTGGATAGAATTTAAATTATTTAAGCTCAACAAGAACTTGTTTACATTGGACTTGAAGACCACCATATTGTAATCGGCTAAGAAGCAGACCAAAGAAACAGTTTCACATGCGGTTAGTTCTAGGAAAAAAAAGATTTGTTCATGGAATTTGCGTTTATATATATATATATATATATATATATATATATATATATATATATATATATATATGTATATATATGTATATATATATATATGTCTTGTTTACAGATAGTTTAGATCTAAACTTTCTGTAAACAAAACATAAATAATACGCTCTTATATTTGAATTTTTTATATTGGAATCCTTTATATTTGAATCCTTTATATTGGAATCCTTTTTCCAAAAAATATTACTAATTATATGATGGCAGCAACTTCCGAACATTGCCATTACTTGATGTAGCAATATATATATATATATATATATATATATATATATATATATATATATATATATATGTATGTATAAACACGAAAACAAGTCAGTGATGGGCCGCACGAAGGTGGCTTTTAAACCCTGCAAAACTCTGGCATTTTTCTATTGTAATATATATATATATTACAATAAAAAAATGCGAGCATGAAAAGTAATATGGTTAAGCTTAAAAATGGAAAAGTAAAGGACTAGTTGTTAAAATTGAAACAGAAAAGGACAAGATATTCTAGTAAAATTTCTACTTTAAAATATTACAGCATTAAGGGTCTTTTTTTTAATTCAATTTATAACATTATGTAATCAATTCTTGCAAATATTACAGCATTAAGATTTGATTATATAATGCTTTAAATTGAATTTTAAAAAAATTCTTTGTGATATTTGCTCTGTGTGTGTGTGTGTGCGCGCGCGCGCGAAAAGTCTCCGCCAAATTCCACCCTCAATATTTGGTCTACCGAGTTGAAATTTGATATATAGGTATTTGGACCTGTAGCACACCTTTTGTTTTTTAGCCGGCAAAAAGTTATGCTAAGGGGTCTAAAGTGAAAACAAAAGAGTTTACCTTGGTAGGGTAAGTCGAATAAACATTACGTCTGCTGTTTCTTTTGCGCATGCTCGATACTAAACATTCATAGCTCAAAGTCGCCTAATTTTTAATCTTTTGCCATCCGTCTGTCGGTTGTTCTGATGGTAACGACGCTAGAGCGATAAATAACGACTAAGCCTGGAACACTAAACGTCTTGCTTCCAATTCTAACGGATGGTACCCAAATCATATTTTTTTTAAATAACTTTTGAAATCATTACCATATATTAGACAATAATCAATAGAGAACTGCATCTATAAGAAGAAATATGTATGGATTAAAATATAATGTCTATACGTGTTTTTCGACGGAGCAATATCAGGCGGCCTGCTATTTCATATACGTTATTATATGCTAACTAATATATCACAGAATAGTCCTTAAGTCTTAATAATATTATTGTCCTTATTATTTATTTATTAAATAGTAACTGGTTTTCGTCAGTATTTCATTATTGGGAAGTGGTATTTACCACTGAATAGCTATATACAGCTGTCCTGTTTTTGATTGTCTAAAACAGCTCCATGATAAACGGCTGATGATCCACTTTTTTTTAATTTCGCAGTTTAAGTTAAGTTATCTTTCATTATTTTTACTGTGATATTGTTAAGCGCCCTTTCGTAATTGTGAATTTCCCAGCGGTAAGTCGAATTATGCAAATGCTAAGACCGGGATACGGGGGACTCAGTATAAGTAAAAATTAAAACTGCTTTGTTTATAAATTTTCATTTGTATTTGTTTATTTTTTTCCTATAAAATACTTGAAACTTCAGTTAAAAAATATTTTTGACAACACGGATAGGATAATCTGGGGGAAAAAAAACAAAAAAAAAACTGGATCCCATATCCAGAACATTTTTGTTCTTTCGTTTAAGGGGGTGGTGTTTGATCAACAGTGCTGGGGAGGCATTATTCAATACACTGTTTTATTTTGTTTTTTTTTAATCCCCGAAACAATGTTTCATGGTAAACAACTCACGATCCCTTAAAACTTTAGAGAATTGTGAGTTCCAGAACGCAAGTTGATTCGGCGATTGTAGGAGATTTAATCACTTACTGATAAAATAATTTACAACGAAGGACTAAAAATTGAATTAAAAAAAAATTATATAGTTTTCCAGATTAAAGTAGCTTCCAAGACTATACACATATAGGGAGGGTGTTCTACATAAGATGCATGTAAAATGTTCTTTTTCAAAATCGATGCCTGGTCTTCTTCTGAGCTGCATAAATGATTTGAGTGATTACATGATTTTTCCCGATAGTTTGTCCGTGAGAAAATCATCAAGTTGCATAGAAATGAGTTTAGTTTTAGTAAGAGAAAAATAATGATTTACTCATTAAAATTTAACATAATCCCACATTTCACATTTCTATATTTACAATTCTGCTGTCATAGCTTTTACAATTACTTTCTGTCAAAATTATAAAATAGCGTTGATGAAATCATTTAATGAATGACGGTCCCTCGCCAATTATTATGAGTTTTCTTCTAACTTTTCAAAATTTATAGAAGTTTATATTTTCGGGTTATAAATAACCTGGCAAGAAAATAATATAAAAACATCATTGTTGCTGTTTATGGATGAGTGTTAACGCAGACCCCACGATATTACAAAAAACTGATCCTACTTAACAGGCTGCGACCGGTGTTTGAGAAGATTTATTATATTTTTAGGGATAATAAAAATATAAAGAACACATCTGTAATTAAAAAAAAGTACGGCATTGATACATAAGCGACATTCTTATTTAATAATTTCATTAAATTAAATCTCCTTCCGTTTCAATGCCAGCTTCTGTTTGAGACCTTGACCATTGGCAGGAGCATATAAGATGGTCCTAGTCGATGTTGTCCATTATTCTGATTGTGAATGCTTTGGTGTTGTAAGGATGTCTATTACCATCTCTATCAAGAGCGCACCACACGTAATAATCCAATGGATTAAAGTCAGGAGAGCTTGGATCAAAGTTCTTTTCGCCTGAAAAAACCCCCCAAAAAACAAAGCCTGTCTTGTTCAACAAGATGTTTAAGTCTCTTGGATCTCATTAACCGATTTCCTTCAGTGGGCTAAGACATAAACTGGCCTCTTTTCATCACATAGGACTTATATCGAAGATTCTCATAGACAGTCCTTCGAATTGTGGTTTTGAAGACACCGAGATCTTTTGCAATTGACCTTACTGACTTCTGGGGGCTCTCGTCAATGATACTCTGAACTTGTTGAATAAACTCGTATGTTCTAATGCTGTCAGAGCGTTTAGCAACCGGAGAAATTGAGCCATTATTATCATCTAACTCTTTGCAATCTTTAAAAACAAAGAATTGGGAGACTTTAAGAAATTATGCAATTCAGAAATCGTTGTGTTCTGCAATTATTGCAACGATTAAAGCATATTTCTTCATTGTCCTGTGTTAGATTATTATCTTCCATGATTGATTATCTGTAAAAAAATTAAAAGGTCATACAGTAGAACTCTGAGATACGGTGGCCCAAGGATACGGTTTTTTAAAGGTTACGATGTAGAATACGATGGTTTCCAGTCTCTGGTTACGGCTTTTGCCCCGCTTTACGGTGTTATTTATAATGTTATTTGATTATACACATGTATTATATATTGTACTGTATTTTGTTACTAATTTTAATATGTACTGTATAAAATTTTGCTTAGACCCCGCCATACGACAATTACATCTTACGATTCCACCTCCGGAACTGGTTAATGCCGTATCCCTGGGTTTCACTGTATATAGGAAAGCATTGGTAAAGTGATGTTCCCAAACAGCAGACTTACCCTGTAATAATCCAATTAAATTCCTTGTAAAATGCTACTTGAAAAAGTATGGCTCTGGTATAGTGCTTTCTTTTTAATTTCATCCGATAATTTTTTTTTTTTTTACAGTCATTTCATTTTGAACACGAATTAAATTTTGGCGAAAATTGTACGTGTGCTTCACTTTTTGGCAGTAAATACATTTTCTGTCCGAGTACATTTTGAACGCATCTTGAATTTTCAATAAAAGTTGACTCCATTCCGACATTTTTATCATCGACTTACGGGAGGCAGAGTGCAGCTTTTCATGAATATATTTTCGAAATATTTTCCGCAAATCAAACTCCAGGGATTCGATCTCATTGTCGATAAGAATTTGTCAAGTAAATATTCATATCTTCTGACTGAATTCGGAAACAAATTATTTGATATGTTCTCACATATCTTTCAAAAGGAGGTGGGGGCGTCCCCTGGGTTATGATAAGTGACGCATCCTATTATTTAAGATTGTGCCCAAGGTTTACAAAATTTGAATTTCGTATTATCTAACGCTTTTTCGTTTGTTTTCTTGAATGAACGAATACATTACTAAAACATCTTGTATCACGATTAGACCAAAGTATTAGTTATTTAATAGTATGAGCTTGAAATAAAATATTAATTAGTCAATAGTGTGACGTTCAAAATAAAAATATTACCAGTAAAATCTAAAGAAGGTCGACAATCAGGCGAGATTAAGCTGTTTTAAAAATGCAAAATAAGTTGCAATGGTTAGCGAAAAATTGTGGTGAGTGCTGCAGATCTCCGGAGCTTGTGGTCACTTGAACTCCAGGGAAAACTACTGATTATTATCCTATATAATGATAATGGTAATGACTTGTATGAAAACACCTAGTAAGTTGTTGTTGGTGGGTTTGTTGTTGTTGTTGATGATGATGATAATGATGATGATGATCGCTATGGGGTCTTCTCCATTGACTCGTATAGGACTATTCCAATTACATATATATATATATATATATATATATATATATATATATATATATATATATATATATATATATAAACAAGTCTAACACACTAGTGGGGAATTATCGCGACACAACGCGAGACTACAAAATGTCAACATCATTTTCTTTGTATTCACTTTCTTGTACAATATATTCATTTTTACCCAAACCCGTTGTTTGAGTTTTTCTTTATGGGCTTTTCCAAGGGCCATGATGACGAGAACAACAAAAGAAAACAACAACAATAATAATCACCGGTTGTTGTCAGCAAGAAATTTCTGATGATGACCTGTATGAGAACCGTTGAGTGAAATAAATAAATAAATAAATAAATAATAATAATAATAATAATAATAATAATAATAATAATAATAATAATAATAATAATAATAATAATAGGGCCTGGAAAAACAAAAATTCAGACAGTTGTACCAGAGTAGTAGGAATCTATTAACAATGCACAATAACGCAAAATGATTTGTAAAGGATATCGAAAGAGTTAAAAAGTGATGGAAATAGAGGTGGACATTTTTTTTTCTCTTAGAAACCGAAGAACATAACTTGTTATTGCCAGTAATCGCTGATAATGTGAGGAATAATAATAATAATAATAATAATAATAATAATAATAATAATAATAATAATAGGTAATAAGAGACAATATAAACCCTTTCTTTAGAAAAACAATAAGGAGGTGGTGCGTTGATGGATAAGATCGGCAGTAACTATGACTTTTCAAACTCCCGCTTGTCAGGGATAATGACCGTTTACTTAAGCGCCTGTCAACAGGATTACTGGGTGTGTTCTAACAGGAATTTTTATTTTCGTGCTTTAAGTGGGTGATATATATATATATATATATATATATATATATATATATAATGTGTGTGTGTGTGTGTGTGTGTGTGTGTGTGTGTGTGAAAATCCGCGCAGATTATATGAGCCATTTTATTTGCCGATACATAGATTTATGTTTTCGCCCTCCCGTCTCACAGCAGATCTCTTTACTGACTTACATCTGCATACTGTGTAAGATGTTGCTTATTCTCGTGCCTGCTTGCAATTTCACGAAGCTCGATGCAAAACTGCACACTTGGGTCAACTCTTTTTTGTATTGATTCATCATCGCCTATCAAGTTCACTCGGGGATAAATGTTAATGAGCCTGTCAAATGGACGGTGAGAAGAGCACCGTAAGAATTAGGAACGACCTGTAAAACTGGGCCGAATTTGATTTTTTTTTTTTTCATGACGACGGCCCAAGAACAAATTTGCTCACATTGGACTTGAAATCAAGAATATTGCAGTAAGTTGGTAAAAATAGATATCATACGCATAATACAATAAGAACAACCATGTAAAACAAAAAAAAAGCAAGGTTTTATTTTGAAGTTTGAGAGAAAAGCAAATATGTAAAAATTAAATGAAAGTTGGATGCATTTTTTTTTCAGACGGTCTGTGGAATTGCATAAACTGATGAAGCATCTCCGAGAATACAAGCGATATTTCGCATATCTTAAAAATATGTCATAAATTTGGCAACAATAATTGTTTGGTGGAATCATTGAATACTTCTTTCAATAAGTAGTATATATATATATATATATATATAGCAGAAATGGTAATTAATAAAAACTGAAGAAAATGCTCAATACTGTTCTAGGGCAAATATGCGTTTTATTTTTTATTACCGTATCTTTCTGTTAAGTTAATTATTGTTTCAGCTACCCGGCCGTTTTTTGGCCGTCTGTAGCTTCCTCAGACTTTTACAGGCTCATTAACATTTATCCTCGAGTCTTCATAACGAACATTTCTGTAAAAGTCTGAGGAAGCTAAAGACGGTCAAAAAAACAGCCGGGTAGCTTAAACAATAATGTAACTTAACAGGAAGATACGGTAATAAAAGATAAAACGTATATATATATATATATATATATATATATATATATATATATATATATATATATATATATATATTAGTGTTGGGATGATTAATCGGAATCGGGAATCGGAAAGATCCGAGCTTTTTGGGGTATCGGAATCTAAAAATATTGAGTCTATTTTCCGATGTCAAAACCTATTCCATTTAATCATCTTTTTTTTTATTTGATTCTGGTTTAAGAAACATCTCCCACTGCTTGTAGTAATAATAAAATAATTATATTTACTGATTTAAACTTCCAGTATGACTAACATCTTTAGATCACCCCCTCACATGTGTGTTTTTACGTTTAAGAAAATATATACACATTTATGATGCGTTTTTACAGTAATCAGGGCAAAATAGCTCTTTTATAGTTAAATATTTAGAGATTTATAAAGAATCGAAATCGGAATCAGTAATTGTACCGGAATCGGAAAAATATTGGAATCGTCCCATCACTATTATATATATATATATATATATATATATATATATACACACACATATATATATATAGTGTGAGTTATAAAAATATATATGACAATTAAGCTACACAGATATTCCACGTTTCATTCTCCTGAGAATTCGTCAGGCTAATATATATATATATATATATATATATATATATATATATATATATATACTAGCAGATCGGCCGCCGTAGCCAGTTCGTAAAATATGCATATATTTTAATTAACGCAGATTTGCATAAACAGAAATACCTTAGATATTAAAGGTAACTTTAAATTCCATTAAATAAATGAAAAAAATCGGAAAGAAACTGAAACACGTGCATGCGAGTATTATGTTTTTTTCTAAACAGTTCACAGTTCATTTCTTGTAAGTATAAGAAATATTGGAGCTAAGATCGAAATGAAAACCTGAAGACACTGAGTCAAGTACGATAACCAATAGGTCTGCTTGACACGTTCTTTAAGAGGTGTTTTCAAATCTAGTCAAACTCAACATGAGTAAGCTGTCATATGAAAGTTTGCGCATGCATAGTTGTTAAACAGTTTACAAACAGATAAAAATCCGATGACCAAGTATAAATATTTTCAATTTTGACCCCTTTACTGTCCTTTTTCCGAATCAAACCCGATTAAAAAGTGTCCCAGATGTCTGAACGTCCTGTATACCAAATTTCAAGTCTGTAGATCGAAAATTCACAGAGTAGATAGGTTGAGAATTGTTCTTACACACACAAACGCGCGCGCGCATTCTCAGTTTTATATATAGACTAGTGCCCGCCAATAATACATGGAAACCGGTTTGGGTCTTCTGCCAGTTGTGGAAGCTTGAGATAGGTTGGGAAGGTTCTGATTGGAGACGTCGGTAAATTTGGTATCGGAAGTGAAGAACTTTCACCTTTTCAATTAGGAAGAAATGTTGTACTCCTTCTGTTTGGCAAAGAACCCACCCACCCCTTTCTTTCGAAGGTTGTTAAGTTGCATCAGTGAATACGGCTTATGAATTATTCATTATTCCGATTGGCCGCAGACCAATCTAGTTTTAGCTGTTGATGGGTGCGGGAGGTGGAGGAGGAGGAGTAGGAGGGGTGCGTCCCGTCCAAGAGAAACGTACCGAGATAGATAACTGGCTTCCTTTCTACCATCTTAACATCCCTTGTTGGAATCCGCAGCATCGTTGATCATCCCTTCATTTCCCCTCTTTCTTTCTCTATCTTCCCTCCCCTTCACTCTCTCTCTATTTATCTTTTTCTTTTTCTCTCTAGTTGGTCTGTTTATTGAGTTCACATTACTTGTTGGTTTCTCCTCGATATTCCAGATGCCAAACTGTTTTCGTTAAGTTTTAGTCCTTTCTCCTCTTTAGCATGACCATTCCGTGAGAAAAGCACAGTCATGTTTTGGAGAGAGAAAGAAAGAGAGAAAGAGAGAGAGAAAGAGAGAGCGAGAGAGAGAGAGAGAGAGAGAGACAGACAGACAGACAAGATAAGAGAGAAAATAAGGTAATTAATCCACCTCTAATTGATGACAGTTCCATGGAAAAGCAAAATCGTGTTTTGGAGAGAGAGAGAGAGAGAGAGAGAGAGAGAGAGAGGGGGGGGGAGAAAGGGGAGAAAGAACAGAGATAGACAGATATACCGACAAGATGAGAGAAAATAAGCTCATTTAACCACGTCTAATTCATGACCGTTCCATAGAAATCCTGTTTAGGAGAGAGAGAGAGAGAGGGGGGGGGAGAGAGAGGGGGATAGAAAAGAGATGGAAATAGAGAGAGGGGGTGAGAGAGAGAGGGGGGGTCGGAAATAGAGAAAGAACAGGGACAGACAGATAGATAGACAGACAGGCAGATACACCGACAAGATGCGAGAGAAAGTAAGGTCCTTTATCCACCTCTAATTCATGATCGTTTCATGAAAAAGCACAATCGTGTTATCGAGAGAGAAAGAGTGATAGAAAGAGATAGAGGAAGAAAACGATAGAGAGGGGAAAAGAGAGAGATGGAGGAGGGGAAAAGAGAGCTAAGAGAGAAAGTAAGGTCTTTTATTTACCTCTAATTTATGATCGTTCCATGGAAAAGTACACTCGTGTTATGGAGAGAGAGAGAGAGAGGGAGAGAGAGAGAGAAAGAGAGAATGAGAGAGCGGTAAGGAAAGAAAGGTAGAAAGAGCAGAGATAGACAGACAGATAGATAGATATACCGACAAAATGAGAGAGAAACTAAGGTCCTTTATACGCACCTCTAATTCATGACCGTTCCATGGAAAAGCACAGTCGTGTTTTTGAGAGAGAGACAGAGAGAGACAGATAGAGAGAGAGAGAGAGAGAGAGAGAGGGGGGGGAGAAAGAGAAAGGGAAAGACAGACAGGCAGACAGACATAAAGACACAGAAACAGACTGACATCCTGAAAGAGAGAAATTAAGACGGTATAAGAAATATATAAATTAAGAGATGAGATAAAAAAAGCAAGTAAAAGATGAGAGAGAGAAAGAGAAAGAGAAAAAAAAGAGAGAGAGAGAACAAACTGGAGGATGAGAGACAAAGAAAGTCAAATGAGATCAGAGAAAGTGTACGAAATGACAAGAGAGAAAGCGAGTAAGTAAAGATGAGAAGAAAAAAATAAAGAGAATACGAGAGAGAGAGAGAGAGGAAGAGAGAGAGAGGGGGAGAGGGAGAGATAGTAAAAGATTATTATAAAGAGGAAACTAAAGAAGATGAGAGAGAAGTTAATAAAAACTAAGTAAAAGAGATGAAGGAGATGAAGTTAGAGATGGAGGGAGGAAAAGCGTATAAAGATCGCCAGAAAGCGAACAAGCGGGATGGAAATAGATAGAGATGGTTTCCAGATGTAGCAAATCCCCCTCCTCTCTTTCGATGTCTCCTCCTCCCCCTTCTTCTGTCTACCGCGCCCCGTCTACTACCACGTGCCAGTTCTCATTTTACCGAACATTGACCGTGAAATGGAGCTCTGCAATAAACGAAACCGTATAGCTCATTAAAAGCATTGGTATGGAGGAGTCACTCATTCGTACTCGATGTTGAGTGAAACCTAGTTGACCTTACAGTTCTCCCGTTATCCCTGACGTCATGCATTTTCATCAGGTTTTAATACGAAGCAATGGATATTTTTTAGCCGGCGCAAGTGTCTATTCTAGAAGCTTCCGATTGAAAACTCAACTACGAAGTGTGTTTGCAAAGTAACGGGACTGGGTTACTTGTGTGTTATAAATGAAAAAGAGAATAACAAATTCTGTTCTAATCTAACATAGACGACTCTCCTAACTATGTCAGCCGTAGAATCGTTAACAGCAAAACCCTTACTTCAATACTTCTATATTTTGTACAAATAAACTCTAGTTTCCGGACAGGGATTTTTATCCTTGGCCCACAAAATCAACAGAGATTAGACTATTCCTGTAATGATCCGGTGTCTGTTGATTTTACGGTGGGAGTTTAGTTCTGTACAGTTCTAGGAGGTCCACCCTCCCAGGCTTTACTTCTCTCTTTGAGAAGAGGTAAGTTTATTACTAGGCCTATGATAACAGAATATTCTTTTTATTGTTTTGACTCTCGAGTATATATCCGTTATCTTTTTTTTAATATGTTTTTATATAGACTGATGTGGTTCTCGGTTGATTAACTGTGTTAATATCTTGTCGGATATATATATACTCGAGAGTCAGAAGAATAAAAAGAATATGATGTTGTCACAGTCCTATTTATTACTAATCGCCTGAGTCGCACTTAGTAGGGAATGCTTATGCCACTACGCACTGGGCGCTGACTTCCCAATCCCACTTTTCGACCCTGGTGTCTAAGTTCTTGCAGTGGGAAAGAACTAAACAGAAAAAAAAAAACTAGTCTATACTAGTGATAGTACGATTCAAATACTATTCTTATTCTTCTACAATTATCAATTCTGCTGTAAATTTCCGACTCCGAGACGAGTATAGATTCTGATTCCGATTCTAAAATCGCATATAAAGTAGAATTTCATGTTAAACGTGAATGGCTTTTAGCGAAGAATTTTCATCTACTTTAGCCATAAATTTTTTAAAATTTTACTTAATGATTTCTGCTTATTTATTCACCCAATATTTTGATGAACTCATTGTGTGATTATCAGCTATACTTTTCACTTGTGCCATTTTACCGGTGTTATTTTGATCAGGATATTTGGTGTTCCATTTTTACGTATATTCATTATTATAATCTATGAATTTTAGTTTTATTGATAGTTTAAAATCGGTAAATAATTAGCATTTTATCATTACTATTAGCAATAGAAAATTCAGTTTTAAGCAAAATAATATATATATATATATAATAAATTCCACAGCCAAACAACGTCGCAGCCCACAAGAGCCATGACAGTAAAGAACTGAAAGTCCCAGACTCGAGTTTCGCCCTCATTTGGGCTCATCAGTTAGACACATCCGAACTCAGGATTCGAAACTCAAGCCTCTTGCATGCAAGGCAAGCTCTCTACCAACTGAGCAAACGCCCTGCACACAAAGAAAAAATCATATATATATATATATATATATATATATATATATATATATATATATATATTATTTTGCAAAATAATATATATATATATTATTTTGCTTAATTTGCATAACTATTTAAACCGTTTATAACAAATTAATATTTTGCGTTATTCATTTGTAAGTTTATGTTACTAATTTTCATATATATATATATATATATATATATATATATGTGTGTGTGTGTGCGTGTGCGTGTGCGTGTGCGTGTAATTGTTTCGTCGTTATTAACAGTGTCTACTTGAAGTGATTTAATATAAAGCGACCAATTATTAAAACGTATCTTAGAATATCAGGTTCGTTGTTTTTTTTTTTACACTCGATTTATATTAAAGATATCTAATGAAAGTTAAAAAATTTCAAAAGAATACTTAGAGCTAGATAAATATCCACCGAGTAGCAGGTAGATACTTGCTTTTATCTACAAATCTGAGTAGGATAAACTAGAGCGCTACAAAGAGCCACAAGAGTGTGTTATTAGATGTTAAACGATGTGCCCATTATTTAGCAGATGAAAGGTGGGGGTGGGGTAAATAAAAGTATTTAATGAACCACTTGTGCCCCCGAATCCCATATTACCATTCTTATTGTCGTTTCTATTATTTTCAAATTATAAATGAAATAAAGTTAAACGTTGTATTTCAGTTTTATGGATACTAAGCGCGAACGCAAACCCCGACTTATATTTTCAACTTCTTGGTCAAAATAGATTTTATATCAATGCGAAACCAAATGCAATAATTGCAAAAGACTAAGTTTATAGTAGTGATGGGACGATTCCAAGATTTTCCCGGATTCCGATACAATTCCTGATTCCGTACTAAATTCCCGATTCCGATACAATTACCAATTCCGATTCTTTATAAATCTTCAAATATTTAATAATAGAGTTGTTTATATTATTTAATTGGAATTCATTCACTCGGTGCCTCCAATCGTCACCAGGAGCGATTGTTGTTGTTGTCATCATAATTTCCTGAACGAATTTTCGTTGAACTGATGGAACTTGCTACTAAATCAGTTTCCTTTAGTTTCAACAACATTATGTACCGGCAAATTGACGGGATATCTATGGGTAGCCCTCTTGGTCCTTCGCTAGCCAACATTTTCGTTGGATTTTTGGAAAACGAATCATTTTCCAAAATTATTAAGCCAGCATTCTATACACGCTACGTTGATGATACTTTTGCATGCTTTCCCTCACGGAGTGAAGCTGAACAGTTTCTTCGTCTTCTTTGCAACCTGCATCCATTGTTACAATTTACTATGGAGGTTGAGGACTGTGGCTCTCTCCCATTCCTCGACGTTCGTGTTTCTAAAGTTGGTACTACGTTTGAGACCTCCGTATATAGAAAACCTACATTTACAGGGCTCTATCTTAATTGGTTTTCCTTTGCCCCTCAGTCTAGAAAAATAAACCTCATTAGCGCTCTTACGCATCGTGCACTTATGATTTGTTCACCAAACCGTCTTGATACGGAACTTGTGGAAATCACAAATATTTTTCTTAGCAATGGATATCCCATAAATATAATAAAATCTACTATTGAACGTAAAATTACTACATTTAATAGTGTTAAACGTATTGGTCCATCACGGTGTCCCATTTATTTAAAATTACCATGGTTGGGTCCTAAGGATTTATTCTGCTACTCAACGTTGTTTTCCAGCTACTATGCTTAGAGTAGTTTACACAACTCGAACCTTTTTCTCTTCTTTTCGTAAAGATGTTTTGCCAACCATTCAAAAGAATTCTGTTGTTTATAAATTTGTTTGTCAGTGTGGAGCTGACTACGTTGGCAAAACATCCCAAAGACTAGAAATGAGAATATCCCAACATATCCCTCGGGATATTCGACTACACCAGGTTTCGAGAACATCCGGGCACTCCCAAGCTCATGAGTCCGCCATTGGTAATCACCTGTTGAGTATAAATAGGTGTTCCGATCAATATTCCGATGGGTGGTTTTCTGTTTTATACAGTGCGAGGTCGAACTATCATCTCAATATCATTGAGGCGTTAGTTATTAACAACTCTCGACCTAGCCTGTGTAGACAAAAGATTTTGAAACATCAGTTGGAGATATTCATTGATTTAAAACCACCTGAACAGTGAGATATATATATATATATATATATATATATATATATATATATATATATATATATATATATATATATATATATATATATTTTCACTGTTCTTCCAACTGAAACCAAATTCCCTTCTTCCCTCATTCGTTTCTTAGTTTTTAATTTATCATTCTGACGTTTCCTCTTAGAGGGTCAGACGATAAGGCCTTAAGGAAATTTTAATAATTTCACCTGCCCATTTCTTGTTTTTTGGTATTTAAATTAAATTATGTTTCCTCTGAAATTTCTCCTTCCATTTTGCTGTACCAAAAATTTACTTATATATATATATATATATATATATATATATATATATATATATATATATATATATATATATATATATAGGGAGAGAGAGAGAGAGAGAGAGAGAGAGAGAGATAGAGAGATAGAGAGAGAGAGAGACTGACAGACAGACAGAGGTAAGGCTTTTTTATTACGGGCTATTGTAAAGAAGAACTCGCTATTCATTTTAATTAGCCACTATAAACAAAAAAAGGGTGGGAGAGGAATTCGAGTTTTAATCAATTTAATCTTATCATCTGCTTTCAGAAATTGATTGGTCCGTTTCTCGTGTTTTGACTTCAATTGAACGAAAAACAAATAAACGGCGCAGGAAAATAAAAAACAGCAACGAAAGAGAGAAAAGGGAGAGAAAGAGATAAATAAATATGGGGGAGGGTAAGAGATAAGATTTGTTGGCCAGATGGCGGCAGACATTCCAACAATTGGAGTCTATAATTCAAAAACAGAGAACGCGACTGTGTCGAGCTGTGCAAAGTCATACACAAATAAATAGCCAGATGTACAATTTCTTTCGACTTTAAAATTAGCCAGGCTGAAATTGGAATTGTTTATACACTAGCGACTCACTTTTTATCAAGATGAAAACACAGTCGAGTATAAGTTGATGAAACGTGTTATGAGAGGATTAAAAATTATGTATATAATGAACAGATTTATTTTTTATTACGGTATATATGTAATTCTTGACATTCTTTGAAAACGATCATGTTCTAGTCTACAGGGATGCAAACAAAGATGCTCTAATCTGAAATTAAGTACTGTCTACTAAGCTTCAGACCCTGCCTCATCAACACAATATGGCATATTTGTTTTAATAGCACTTCATCGAAATTTGTTTTGATGATCTCATCGCACTCGTACCTTCTTCAACATAAATGCCCCCGACAAACAAAACTAGCAGCAACATTTCGCCATTTGTCACTGTAGAATTTCCTAAATGTCGGAATGTTTTCTACTCTAACAGCTCGTTTCCTGGAACCGCATGCCTTTAGAGTTCCCTCTCTGATCTTTATCACAATATTCTTTTATGTTTCAGCGTTTGACGTGAACAAACATACATCTCCCCCCTCTCTCTGTATATATATATATATATATATATATATATATATATATATATATATACTAATTTATAATATATATATGGAGATTAAGCTGCACTAAATATTCCGCGTTTCATTCACTCTAGGATTCTTCAGGCTTATGCCTGGAGCGGAAATATTCAGTGTAGCTTAATCGCAATATATATTTTATAAATTACTAACTAGCTCTAACTACGTATTGAGCACTTTTGAAGTAAATACTTAAAGTTTACGCACAACTTTATACTTTCGTGTATTAATTTTATGAGTAAATGAAGTAGTTATATATATATATATATATATATATATATATATATATATATATATATCACTCTAAAAGTCGAGTAGAACATCCACAAGTTCTACAAATACGAAGTTTTTGGAGAAAACAAACTTTGCTCATGGAAACTCAGTTTGTCGTGATGCACACAAGAAGGAAGGAAAGTTCTTTTCACTTATGATGGCAACACGAGTTCTTCGTGTAAATGTTTTACCAGGAAGAATCCAAGATTGAAGCTCAGTCGAGCAACATCCATGGAAACAACGATCAAGTGGAGTCAGTCCAGCAAAGTCTCTTCTATGAGAGAAAAAATGCGGAGAAGAGAAAAGATCACCACCCACTAGATGGTAAATTGAATATTGTGTAAGGTAAAATAGGGAAATCTGAGCCACACCAATCAGCTATTACCAATTTTTAAAAATTTTAAGTTCTGTTCAGAGTCAAAAGCAAAAGAAACAAGTGAAGCATGCATGCCCCTTCCGTGAGTGCACAGTGAACGAGGCATAAAAATGACTAAGTCCTTCATTTGATACCCTCCCTATTTAGACCCAAAAGGCCTCGAGGCCTTAACATATTTAAATTTGAGTCCAGCACCATGCAAAACTGCTAAATAGACATACACAGAAAATTTTGGATAATTATGGTAAAATAGTCCCAAAACTGAAATGTTTTAATTAGCCCTAAAAGAGCCCCTAGGGCACACACAAGAGTTATCGCGAAGTATTGAAAAACAAAATTATATAGAAATCAGTTAGTTACAACTTTTCAGAAAGTTTTATAAAAATCCAAGGCATCAATTTTTTTAATAAGCACAAAAGTTTCAATTTTAGCCATTTTAACTCGATAGAGTTATAGGAACACGATAGAGCGAGGGAAACAACCTGAGTTTTCCCGGATACTCCCTTCTGTTTCTTTTTACTCATATCATGTTTAATATTTGAGCAAAATTTCAATAATTTTCAAAACGTTGTTATTGAGAAAAGTGCGGATGGACGAACGGACGGACGGATAAAGGTGAATTTACAGGTCCGCCATCCTTTTGTCGAGGGACGAATAGTAATTGAGTTATGGAGAGGATGTTCACTTTCAAAAATAAGGAATGAGGATGCCAAGAGCAAACATAAAAGTGTGGAGTTTATGTTGTTTATCTTATGTTTTTAGGTTGTTTATCACCCTACCGCGTCGAGATGATGTGACAAAAGCGCCAGGAAAGTGTGATTTAAAACTTTAGCACCCTAAAAAAAGAGTACTTTGGACTTCAAAATTGCATAAGCAGCCCCGATAGAGACGCCTTATCCGATTAGCAATAAACTAGCCTCGTTCTTAATTGGAAAAAGCATGACCTAAGGATGGTAGAACTCTTAAAACTGCACATGATTAAGGCCATACTTCAGTCAACATTGAACGAACCACTTCAACAATGGTTTATATTCTGTTATTCTTAGTGCCCAGGGAAATCTCATGACTTAGTATCCAAGAGTATCTCTATTACGGAAAAGTAAAATGGGGCAGGAGTCACTCAATTAGTAAACCATTTGGATTTGAGACCAAAGCCCGGATAGTCTTCGAAAGACACGAACTTGCTGGTCAAAAAAAAAAAAAAAAATTGGCAGAAATGCGGTTTCAAACCTATTCGAGACAGATCGATCGAACGAGGAACGGAGTTATTTTTTTATATATAGTTGATAGGACGCATCTGACTTAATGCGTACGGACGGACGACACGTCTTATGGAGATACATAGACGCACCGAATAAAATCTAAATAAGCAATAAAACACACAAAAGAAAAAAAGGGATATAAACACAGACAACGTTAGCTGATAGGGCGGGGTGCAAGTTTTGGGGTGCCAGTTTGATGGGGGGGGCGACTT
Organism: Euprymna scolopes; assembly: GCF_053919585.1. Taxonomy (NCBI): domain Eukaryota; kingdom Metazoa; phylum Mollusca; class Cephalopoda; order Sepiida; family Sepiolidae; genus Euprymna; species Euprymna scolopes. The sequence continues at coordinate 113,355,898 of NC_136483.1, read as the reverse complement.
TTTATCAATTGGTGTCAGTAGTCGAAAGATAGGAACGTTTTCACGTGATCTGAACCAATGAAATAACCTCCTAACAGGCAACCAGATGTGAGTAATGTGTGTGTGTGTGTATATATATATATATATATATATATATATATATATATATATATAGGGGGGGGAAGGAAGAGAAAAGGAGAGAGAGAGAGAGGACGGGCAAGGACAGAAAAGTGTAGATAGAGGCAGAAGGAAGAGAGAGGAGTAATAGTTGAATGCATATATAAGTAAAAAAAAAAAAAAGAACTTAAAAAAATAAACAAACAGAAAACCCATATCACTTTAACAATGACGGACACATAAACAAGCGATAAAACGGCATTCTCTTCCAAATCGACGTCCAGAAAATACAAGGCCGTCTTTTCAAATAATCCATGTTATCAATTCTCTGCATTGCCGACATCTTGAGACGGAGAGCTCCATATCCAAAACAAACTTTCAACCCTTTGTTTCACTCAACGGGTTGTCTGAGACCCGGATTAATTACAAGTGCTTGTTTGTTTGGCACCAGACAGATGGAAGGGCGATGTATTATAAAATTGTTTTTAGTCCGGAAGGGTTTTCCCTGTTTGAATAATGAAGATAATAAAAAGTCAACATGTCAGGGTTGGAAAGGTCATCCTCTAAGAACTATGCAAAACCACTGCAGTTTGATCATGCAATCAAATTGCATGAGTACGATCCCGAAGCAAAGACGGGCTCTTGCCATGAATATGATACAATGAAGGCCCACAAACTGAAGTTCAGTTGAGCACAATCCATGGAAATAAGGATAGAGTAGAGAAAACATAACACTGCCTCATCTGTGAGAAAGGGGCATTAGAGAACGAAAGGGATAGTCTTGCATTAGACATACAAAACGAAAAGACACAGGGGAATTTCCCTACTCTTGGATAGAGTGACAAATATTCTTTAACCCAGTAGGTATAGAACTGTTTACTGAGCTCCATCCCCTGTCCCTCAACACAATATAGCATCTCTGTGCTTGTTTTAATAGTAATTCTACAGATTTTTTTATGATATTATCGCACTCGTACCTTCCTCAACATAAATGCCCCCCCGACAAACCAAACTAGCAGCAACATTTCGTAATTTGTCATTGTAGAATTTGTTATTGCAGTATTTGTTATTGTAGAATTTGTTATTGTAGCATTTGTCATTATAATATTTGTCATTGTAGAATTTGTCATTATAGTATTTGTCATTGTAGAATTTGTTATTATAGTATTTGTCATTGTAGAATTTGTTATTGTAGGAGTCATTATTGTAGAATTTGTTATTGTAGCATTTGACATTGTAGTATTTGTCATTATAGCATTTCTCATTGTAGAATTTGTCATTGTAGAATCTATCATTGTAGAATTTGTTACTGTAGCATTTGTCATTATCGCATTTGTCATTATAGCATTTGTCATTGAGAATTTGTTATTGTAGAAATTGTTATTGTAGAATTTGTCATTGTAGCAGTTTTCATTATAGTATTTGTAATTGTAGAATTTGTCATTGTAGCAGTTTTCATTATAGTATTTGTTATTGTAGCATTTGTCATTGTAGCATTTGTCATTGTAGAATTTGTTACTGTGGCATTTGTTATTGTAGAATTTGTTATTGTAGAATTTGTCATTGTAGCATTTGTTATTGTAGAATTTGTTATTGTAGAATTTGTTATTGTAGAATTTGTCATTACAGTATTTGTCATTGTAGCAGTTTTCATTACAGTATTTGTCATTGTAGAATTTGTCATTGTAGCAGTTTTCATTATAGTATTTGTCATTGTAGAATTTGTCATTGTAGCATTTGTCATTGTAGCATTTGTCATTGTAGCATTTGTCATTGTAGAATTTGTCATTGTAGAATTTGTCATTGTAGAATCTGTCATTGTAGAATTTGTCATTGTAAAATTTGTCATTGTAGAATTTGTAATTGTAGAATCTGTCATTGTAGAATCTGTCATTGTAGAATTTGTCATTGTAAAATGTCATTGTAGAATTTGTCATTGTAGAATCTGTCATTGTAGAAGTTGTCATTGTAGAAGTTGTCATTGTAGAAGTTGTCATTGTAGAATTTGTCATTGTAGAATTCATAATTGTAGAATTTTTCATTGTAGAATTTGTCATTGTAGAATTTATCATTGTAGAATTTATCATTGTAGACTTTGTCATTGTAGACTTTGTCATTGTAGAATTTACAATTGTAGAATTTCTAAATGCCGGAAAGTTTTCTTCTCTAAAATTTCTTTTCCTGGAAACCGTACACCTTTAGAATTCACTCTGTGCTCCGTATTAACATGCAAAACTTAAAATGTAAGTGAACAAATAAAATATTGCCGCTTAACCTTCCATTTAGCTGACCGCCATACATATGAGCCATATCACAATATTCTCTTATGTTTCAGTGGTACTATTCCTTTTGTTTGTACGTAAACAAAGAAACAAACAAACACACACACACTATATATATATATATATATATATATATATATATATATATATATATATATATATATATATATAGCATAATTGCGTTGATACACCGGTTCTCGTCGAATTAGCGAAGTTGAGCCTGGTTAGTACCAGACGGATGACCATTTGGGAATTCCAGGTGGTGTATTTGCTCTCCGCTTATCTCGGCATTGTCTCAAGTCGTCCTATACATACACTTCACTTATCACTTGTATTTAACAATGGAACAATGCCGACCCACGAGAGATATTTTTTGGGATTGCGCACCTCTTGCTACAAAAAGTTTCACGCGGTGGCAGCCTTTCGTTGGTATCCATAGTCTGCCAAAGACTGAAGGAGCCTTATTATAAATATATATATATATATATATGTGTGTGTGTGTGTGTGTGTGTGTGTGTGTGTGTGTGTGTGTGTGTGTGTGTGTGTGTGTGTTGGGTTGAGCATGTTGGGATGTGATATACAAATTACCATTAGCATATTAAGCGTTACGGTTAGAAGCTCCAACTGTCGTTTGGGCGGCCGGGTTTCGATCATGTCTTGAGGTCTTTGCTTGTCTAGCCGCATTGATGAGCTGTGAAACAGCGAAATAGTACTGCATGTGGACGACTATATATATATATATATATATATAAATATATATAATTCGATGTTCACGAGTTAAAAAAAGATGCAGTTGAAGAAGCTTAGGAATTAATAAAAGAACCGAGTTGAAAACATTCGTCCGAATAATTAAATAAATACAAAAGTTATTTTGTAATTGTATTTTATAATTACAAAATATTCCACTAAATGAAACCAAAATGTGTGAAATTTATAGGCAGGAGTTCTATTGATATTTTTTAAATGTATTTTTATTCTGCACATTTTGTTTAATACCTTTTTAAGGTAAAACTTTAGCAATTAAAATAACTTGTTAAATCAGTTGTCATCCGCCTATAGGTTGCAAAACTTAAAAAAAAAAAAAAAAACATTATTAATAATTTTACCTCTCCTCTTCCTCCTCCTACTACTACAACAATTACTGTGTCAATTTTTCGAAATTTCGCTGGTTTAGTCTAACGTATGCATACACGGAGCGTTCTATACGAGAAAATCAACTTAACAAACAAGTTCCCTTACGATAGAGGTTAAGCGACTTGAATCTGATCAATACTAAATGGGTGACCATTTGTGAATATTAGGTGTTGTATGTGCTCTCTGCATATCTCGACGTTGTTTCTAGTTATCCTGGACCCAGGACTTCTATTTGCCACTGGAATCAAACAGTAGCGATTAAGGAGGGGTGGTTAGGGATCAAGCAGCTGCTTCTTTCACAATTAAGTCGGTAGTAACCTTTACAGTGTGTATCCATTGTTTCTTAAGACGGAACAGAGGCCATAATTGCTTGCCATAAAGCGTTACTCTTCTACTAAGTAATTATCAGGAAGATTATGCTGAATCATTAAACAGATAAAAAATAATATATCTAGAATTCAGGTTATTCTACTAATGTTGTCTTGAAATACGACAGCGTTGAGTCTTCAACCATATGTGAGGATTGAAAAACTTAATGCTAACTATTTTACGGGCGGGCTTCACACATATCAACGACTAAAGTCAAGGAGAAGCTTCCCCATTCATGCCTCTAATAACATCTAAGAACTAGAAACTACACCAGAAAGCTCGAGAATTCCTCTACTGCTATTAATTTAGGACCCCCCTTCCTGGAGCCTCCATTCCTTCAACGAAGGGTATATCGCCTTCTCTGGCCGATAATTATACAGCTACTACACTTTTGTCTTTAATTCAACGCATCAGAACTTGAGAACAGTTGTGAGTAACGATGTGGTCAATCCATTCGCGGAAATGAAATCATTTCGATGGGAGGAAAAATATTAAAATCGTTGAGAATGTTTGACTATGAACTCGTTGTGACTTGAAAAATCTACAAATAGAAAAAACATGAACGAGAAAAACAAGTAAACAAAAAGGAAAGGTTCTGGGTAGTGGAGAGGGCGTATATAAATCGGATTTACTTACCTCCAGTAATGTGGAGAATAACCCGGACATAGTTCTCCACATTTCTGGCATATTTTGCCTTTATCCGTTGTCTGGAAAGCGTCAGGATTCTGAAATAGAAAACACATTCGAATCAGTATGTCACACACACACACACACACACAATATATATATATATATATATATATATATATATGTATATATATTAACCTCTAAGATATTTCTCTATTGTATATCTCCATTATTATATAAAAGTCACTTTGTGCATGAGTTCCTTCCCCATAGGTTTCGAAACGGTTGAGCCTATCGTTTGCAATTTTCACACAAAGCTAATTTATATATCTAGTGTTCCTAGATATGTTTTGTATAGAAATTCACCCGATAAGTATTAAAAAAATCGAAAAAATCCGATCTTATATTATAGTCGTTTTTCCTTATAGATAAAATAAAAGAATTTTCACTGGGGAATATTTTACATTACACCGATCAAAAATACAAACAATACCGGAACGAATACAATCTCCAAAAACCATTCTTCTTAAAAAACAGATTTATTATCATCTGGTAGATTATTATGAATAACTATTTAGATATTTCGGCCAAATTATTGCACGTAAGTTTCTGTGTATTCATATACATATATATATGTATACATATATACATACACATATATACATATATATATATTATACATATATAAAAACACATATATACATACATATATATGTATAAATATATACATACACATATATACATACATATATATGTATACATATATACATACACATATATACATACATATATATGTATACATATATACATACACATATATACATACATATATATATGCATACATATATACATACACATATATACATACATATATATATATGTATACATATATACATACACATATATACATACATATATATATGTATACATATATACATGCATATATACTATATACTACATATATATACATACATATATACATACATATATATACATGCATATACACATGCATATACATGCATATATACTATATACATACATATATATGCATACATATATATACATACATATACTCAGACATATACATGCATATATACATACATATATACATATACATGCATATATACATACATATATATACATACATATATATACATACATTTATATACATATATGATGATTGCAACGTCTTGTCAAACGAGTGCCACTCCCTCAGAGATTTAAAATCCATGAGCCCAAATGCCTGAGGGAGTATCTATACAAAGATGATGTTACAGAGTCTTAGCTTTGTACGACAGCTAAGTCTCTCTCTCGGTTCAACATGTTGAGATCCAGCAACAAGCAAGAGCAAGATTGCTAGCAACAAATTAAACTGCAGACCAGCTTAATGCGGGTACTGGTCTCCCGCTTTATTGTTCTTAAATCAGAGATTTGTTTCTCCTAGAAAGGTTGCCTTCACCACGGCTTACGGGAGCCCTCTCCACCCCAATACACATATACACACACACAAATATACACGGTGCTAGTTAGCCGTTCACCCAGAAAAAGAGTTCATTCGCCCTTTGGAAGGTCTTGTTTTTAATCCTCCAGGGAGATTAGCCGCCCTCCTCACCAAACAAGTCTGGTGGGGGAACCAGTTTAGTCGCCGGTGACCCGACCATGAGGCAGGTAGTACTGGGTTACATGGTACCAGTAGCACATGACATGACCTGACACATATATATACACATATATACATTCATATGTATACATACATATATATACACATATATACATACACACACACATGTATATATATACATATACATAATGCATACATACATACATACATACATACATACATTATATATATAATGTTTTAGGGCTGTTTCTGGAATTTTGTTTTTGCTGCTTGATAATAATCAACGAATTACGAACATTTTTCCTGATAAAAGCACATTAGATTGGAATTTCGCAGACCACACATTCGTTGAATAGCCGTTTTGTTCTCTCCTGCAAATCATTCAAGCCCAAACCATAAACACATTGCATACATTTTCTTTACAAGCAAAACTTTACGAAAAAAAAAAAAATAACAACCAAAGACTAAAACTAAGAAGAAAAAAAAACGCGCACCAATAAAGCCTTTTTAGTTGAAGGCCTAACTCAGTCCTTTTTCGTCTCTTACTCGTTCGCCTGTCTCATCAGTATTCCTTCTTTTACCTTTCTGTAAGGTCTTTCCAAAACATTCGATTTCTTGCTCAACAACACTTATTCCACACGTTGAAGTCAAGGTCAGAATAACAAACATATTTAAAGCCGTATCAATTCATGAATTATTAAATGTATTCAGAAGATTCGATTATCGACTCGAAAAAAAAAATCAATCAGCAATAACGATGGCCACGTTTAAGTGTGACTTTCCGAATGTGTAAATATTTGTACGAGAAAAAAACATATAAAATATATTATTATAACTTTCCAAAAATCACAAAAAGAATACGGAATGTAATTATGAGAAGCCTAATTGTTTATGTTCATATGACGATAATTTGATCAGTTATAATAAAAAAAATACGCAATCGTGTTTAAAAACAATCGAATCTTATGCATACATATATATATATACTTAGATGCATACATACATACACACACACATATATATAATGAAATAAAAAGATACAGTGTTTACCTGTAAATGGTAAACTTTAATCAAATGTAAATATGTATTTATATATAGATATTATAATCCCAACTAAATAAGAAAACTCAATACAGAAAAAATAGAGAGTAGAGTTTATTATAAGAGAAAGAAAATCAAAACTGTAAGTTTAAATTTACAATCAAATATATTGTTCGACTGAAATGCTCAAAACCAATTTTTTTTAAAAGTCCTTGTTCCGCAAAGTTTCAAAGAATGCTATTCTTGCTATTCTTCCCACAAGAGGACATAAAGAAATCAGCAAATTATATTTGTAGCAACGCTAGAATTTGCTGGTTGTGGCATTAAATGAAACAGCAATTTATTATTATCATAAATTGCAAAGATGTACAGGTCCTTTAAAAAAAACGAGTGAAAAAAAATGTAGGAAATGTAAAATATAATAATAACAAACCGGGCATAGCACTGCAGCTTGCATGAAGATTCTTTCAAGGTAATCCGAAAGGTGAAAATAATTATTTAGAAAGAATGAAATCCAAGTTTAAATCCAGTTGAATACAATTAGTCCGGTTGATTGTAAAATTGTAAATTTCAACTTACAGTTTTAATTTTCTTTCACTTATATATATATATATATATATATATATATGCATACACACACACATATATATACATGTATACATGCATATATACATACTCATAGATATACATATATATATATATGCTTATACATATATACACACGCGTACATAGACACACACACATATATATAGATATATACATACACATGTATATACATACGCATACACATATATACACATATACATACATACATACATGTATATATATACATGAGAGAGAGAGAGAGAGAGAGAGAAATTAATTGAAACTAATATGTGTCTTTATTCATATAAATTCCTATATTTTTTGTGTATTTGCATGCACAAGCTGTTATGCGTACATGGTCGTAATGTTGGCTCTATTTAAAGCCTTGTGCAAAGTGGGTAAAAAAAAGTCCAAATTAAAAATTCAGATATCCTCGATTTTTGATGAATTATAATAATAAACACTTTTGTAGAAATAAGAGAGAAATTCATAAATATCTCATATATTTGAGTTTCTTTGTAAAATTGTAAAAAAAAAAAAATATATATATATATATTAGAAGGCATATGTCATCCTTACACTTTATCATGCCAATATTTGCGATGTGCGTTTAATTTGATTCATAATAAATAGACAAAAAATCAAGCAAGACTTAGGTGGTCGTAATATGGGTTATATTTTGTATGTAGTTTTGGGTGGGAATGTTATGGGGATCGTTCATAAAACTTCGGATTGCAACAATCTTTGCAAAACTTTAGTGTAAGAAAGATATATGGGGATTGTAAACTAATAAATAATTTCAATATTTGAATTTCTTTAAAGTATTTATATGGTATAGTGTAAATAAAAAATAAAAACCACACTTGAAAATTCAAATATTTCTGATGTGCATGAATTTTGATCCATAATAAAAATATATTAAGCTAGTTCTAAGTCACCATATAAATAAAACTATGCATTCCGTTAGTCACAAGGATAAGTTCATTAGTTTAACCCCTTTCCTTTCTAATACAAATCATTGACGTAAAAAACACGAGCAAATTTGGTGTTGTCATAGGTTATGAGTCGGAATCTGTGGATATAACACTTATTATTGGGTAGTTTTTGGTAGTAGAATGGAATTGTTTTTAGCTTCTGTCATTAAACGGCTGTATGCCTTGTCTGGAGCCATTCCTATAAAAAGTCTTCTTGAATTTTTTTTTTCATGGCATCTTAAGTTTATGCTTTAAGTTGTAAACATCTTCTAGAATCAAAATAATTAGAAGAATTTTTATACCAACTAGAATATTGAGCTTTCGCATTATCATATCTTGACCTTTCGTAATGGGACAAAATTGGTACAACGTGTGTCTCTACGAGGAATTAACTATATCCGTACTACAGTGGTGTTTTTCATATTATTCTATAAGAATTAATATGTATGCAGGCACACACACACACACACA
>NC_136483.1:113314198-113339198 GCF_053919585.1 Euprymna scolopes | reverse complement strand
GTGTCATTGTAGAAAGTACCATGATTAAATGCCTTTCATTTCAACTGAAAAAGCTGTGTCGAATTCCATTTTCTGTTTTTTTGCAAGACTTACATAGACAACGTTATACAGCGACCAATATAGAAGGTTAGACCAGTAATCCGAATAATCGAAATTACAAATTATACATAATTATCTAAAAGAATATTCGAAAGAAAAAAATATTCGTATACAAAACTATAATCCATAACTCTTTATGATGTAGATTTATTTCCAAAATACTGGAAGTTTGGACTTCGTAACCGGAAATTAATAGTTTCATTTTCTTTTTTTTTTCTTTTTTTTTTTTTTATAAAACTTTATACTGAACTATTGCATATATCATGAGATTAGAGTTTGAGAAGTATCCAAGTCAGGGCATTGTTGCTATATCTCTACAACTATATAAATTTGACTTTGTCTGTGTGTGTGTGAGTTCGTTCCTTATAGACTCCGAAACGGCTGAAAAGATTTTCTTTAAAATTTACCGAACTTTAGTGTATAAGTCTGGGAGTTATCTTAGTTAAGTGTTATCTCAGAATACCCCAGATAATTACCGATAATCGATAATTGAAACCGTTATTTTAATTTATCTATCATCGGTAAAGCCATTTTTTCATGTCGTCGCTTATAGAACAACCGGCTGTAAAAATTCTACTGTGGGTAAGTGCTTTTTTTTGTTTGTTTTGTTTGTTTGTTTTGTTTTGTTTTTTGCATGACGTGATCTGTAGGTTGAAAATCTGCACGTAAATTTCTTTTTTTTTTCATTGACTGCAAATAATTTTATAAGACTTGGAATTTTACGTGTTTTTTTTTCTTGCATGACGCGGTGTGTAGTTTCAAACCGCGTACGTAACTTTCTTCATGTTTTCCCCCCTTAACTGGGAAGAGGTTTATATAATAATACGATATCTGCATTAATTAAAATATAATTTTTAGCGTATTTTACGACCGGGCAATACCGGACGACCTGCTAGTTTTTACATAAATATCTGCTTGAATTTGGTTATGAATAAGAAGCAGGCGCAGAGGAATGTATTATCCATTTCTTCTGAAAGGAAGAAATAAAAAATAAAATGTGCAGAAAAAGAAAAAAAGGAATAAAAAAGAAGAAAATACAGAAAGAGAAGAAAAAATAAAAATGGGAATAAAAGAAAATAAAAGAATAATAAGTCAATACAGAAACTATGAAAGAAAGGATAATAAATAAGAAATAAATAAAAAAAAGGGGAGGAAAATAGATTGAAAAGAAAATAAGTGAAAGCAAAAAAAAGTGAACGTATGAATGAAAGGGGGAAACAACGAAAGTAGAGAAAAAAAAGAAAAGAGGAAAATAAGAAAAAAATTCTACATAAATTTCCAAAGCTTCGGGACAAAAACAAATAGAGTATGATTCTGCAGAGTCTCGAGAGAACGTTCTTAGACATTAGCCCCTACTTCTGAACGAGGCACAGACTTGTTACCAGTTGCCTGAGGCGCTCTGCTTAGAAGTGCTGATAAGTTCGATTCAGGTTATTTTTATATCCTCACATGGTTCCATTTCGGTAGCGGGATTTGTCACCATAAATTAGCGCTCTGTCTAACTTTACTGCAATTGCAAGCAAGCAAATATCCATATTATATGTCTTAGTCTGTTTGTCTGTCTGTATGGCTGGTCCACTTTTTCTCAGAAACTACTGGTCCAATCTGTCAGAAATTTTGTATGAACTTTTGGTGCTGCGAACGAACAATTATGTTATCAATTTGATGCACAGTTAAGGATTAATAAGATTACTATTGTAAAATGAGCACAAATGTAACCATATATAATCATCAGTTTGGCAGAAAGCACTCAGTATAAGTCAACGGGCTATAACTTTTGCCTGTTTTTAACAGGCTAAAACGTTTTGTACTTCAGATATTTTGGTGTAGTTCAAATAAAATGATATTCCATTATTGAATGAGTTTTATTTAGCATGACGTTTCTGAATTTTTTACTTAGAACCTCTACCCAGTCATGGCTGACGGAACAAGAGCATGCTACCCTCGTGAAGTAAATAAAGGGTTCCGCTCGAAATTTCGTCTAAATTTCCGAGTTCTACAGAAACATTCCCGAGTTCGACAAGATACACCTCAAGAAGATCGGGGGTTACATCAACTGAAACGTTGTGAAAATCACACTCAAGATGAGAACAGTAGTCCGATGAATCCAAATAATATGATTGTATTTAGCAGTTCGAATTATTATGTAGACTTATAATAAATGTTTCAAGGTTAATCTATATATCTCTAAAAGTGGAAATGTGCGTGAGGACACTTCTCAACCTATATACTCAACGAATTTTTTTTTTATTACAGACTTAAAATTTGGTATATAAGGTAATCAGACATGTGGAAAACCTTTTAATCGGGTTTCTTCTGGAAAAAGGGCTGCTAAGAAAATTGAAAATTTGGTACTTAGAGGGGTTATCAAATTTTTATATGTTTGTCAACTGTTTCACGACTGCGCACGCGGGAACATTTATATAACAGCTTCATTGTAGTTATATTATATTGATATCTATATATCATGTATATTGTAGTTATATTATATTGATATCTATATATAAGAAGTCGTTTTGAGAACAATTTTTAAAGACATGGCAAGCCGGCCCAATGATTATCGTACTTGATTCACTTTCTTGAAGCTTGAGTTTCAAGTATTTTTTTTATTTACAAGAAGTGAAATGTTTAGAAAAAAAGCAATACTCGCATACACACGTCTCAGTATCTATCCGTTTTTTTTTCTTTATTATTAAAGGAATTTAATGTTATGCTTAATACCCACGGTATTTCTATATCTAAATAAGAAATCTGCATAAATTAAAATATAATATTTATGCGTATTTTACGACCGGGCGATGCCGGGCGACCTGCTAGTATTATATAGTTTTGATAAAGTATACTTCAAACAACATTGCCATGTTTTCTTTATCTATTACCGAATTCTGCACTGTACATCCATCTAAAAATAAGATTTTACCAATATTTAAAAATGTTGAGGCTTAATATTCTATATCAGATTGTAAGACGCTTTCGTTTCATAGCTGTTGACATGCACATAAGAATTGCACATTACCACACATATTTTATCGCAAGAATTACTTTTTTTAAAGATTGAGTGATTATTAATTTGTTAGCTAAGAATAATAAGAAATAAGGTTTAGTCGGAGTCAGCTTAGTGTACTCGGGTGTCAGCTCGACCTACTGTGTGCTGAAAGCGAATATAACATCACATAATCCAAAAAGAGATAGTGAGGGAGATAAGTTGTCAGTTCGCTTAGAAACAAACGCACGTGAACTTGTTGTTTTAGAGATGCCCAGCTAAGGTACGATTAAGCAACAATAACCTATATATTTCTCAATATACCCTCACCCACTGGTCAGTGGTTAAGAAAAGACGATCCCAGACAAATAAACCTTGTCTTGTTTTCAAACGTTTGTCTCGTCTTAGTCCTTATTTTTGAAGTATGAACGAACTTATTTGCAGACGGCGTTTGTTCGGTCGGACAAGATCATAATAAAAAACTTGAGCCTAGACGAAAGGTCAGCTAGGTATGTTATGAGCGTTAAATGAACTTGTAATACATTAGACCTTTCCTTAGAGGGAATGCAACACTTAAACGATAAGTATAGTGAAACAAGACTATATACATACTTCACCAAGTGTGTTTTGTCGAACTCGGGATTCTAAACGGAATTTCGAACTAAATTCGTTAATTTATCAACGAGAGTACATTGTTGTTTCGGCAGCCATTATCATGTAGGATTCGTATCGCGCGTAGTGAGGGTTGAACCGTTAACTTTCAGAAGACTATCATTTAGAACTCATTATTACTTAACAAAATTATCCGTTGATCCACCTATCTATAATTCCTAAGTGTGATAAATCGCCAATGAACACATATTAACACGGGCTTATGTGCTAATTTAACGTTTCTAAACTTCATTATTCCTGTGTAATCCTTAAAATAAATAGCATGTTTCAGGGAACATCTGTGAAAAGCCAAATATATATACCATATACTAGATGTCCAAAAAGTCACTGAAGGGTTTTGAACTAAAATAGATTCTTTATTTTTCATGATAAATTTAATTTTAACACAACTTGACTGAGACATTAGGAAATTAGAAAGAAAAATATGCAAAATTCAAACAATTTTCATTTATAAAAAATAATGTTTTTTTTTAAACGTTGCCTATTTTATTATCTTTCGTTACGGCAATGTTAAATGGCCACCACGTTCCCCAGACTTGACTAGCCCCGACTTTTTCTTGTGGGGATATCTTAAAGAAAGAGTGTATGTTAACAAACCTCCAAAACACTGAAAGAATTGAATGAAAATATCAGAAACGAAATGAGTTAAATTGCAATCCAGAGATTTTGAAATCTGTCATGAATAATGTTTTGGAAAGAGCTCACATATGCGGCATAATCACGTTGACACACCGGTTCCCGCTGGATCACCGAAGTTAAGCAACGTTGAATCTGGTCAGTACTAATTGGGTGACCATTTGGGACTTTCAGGTGTTGCATGTGCTCTCTGCTTATCTCGGCATTGTTTCCAGTCGTCCTGGTCTTCTCCTTGCCACTGGACTCAAACAGTGCCGATTCACAAAAGGTGTGGTTGATGATTGCGCAACCCTTGCCTCACAATTACACGCGCTGCTGCCCCTAAGGCGTATCCTTTGTCTTTCAAGACTGAACGAAAGCATGGGGACATATGCGAAGCTGAAAATGGGCAACATTTAAAAAACATTATTTTTCATAAATAAAGATTGTTTAAATTTTGCTGTTCTTGTAAAAATTGCCAATGTCTTAGTCAGATTGTGTTAAAATTGCAGAAAGATATAATCAAAAATAAGTAATCTATTTAAGTTCAAAACTCTTCAATGAATTTCTGGACAGACTGTATTTGCATTCAGTTTATCGTAGTCTACATACGAGATATCGTGATATATATGTTTAAATAACTTGTTGAACGAAACACCAGCACTTCTTTGTGAACGTTTTATCATACTAATTAAAACTTGGGTTGTTTATAATAAGGGAGTTTTGATTCACATAATAGTTCTAAACTCAACCGACATTAAATAGATATAAGCAATCAATATAATATAACTACAATATACATAATATATAGATATCAATATAACTACAATATACATAATATATAGATATCAATATAGTATAACTACAATATACATGATATATAGATATCAATATAATATAACTACAATATACATAATATATAGATATCAATATAATATAACTACAATATACATAATATATAGATATCAATATAATATAACTACAATATACATAATATATAGATATCAGTATAACTACAATATATATGATATATAGATATCAATATAATATAACTACAATATACATGATATATAGATATCAATATAATATAACTACAATATACATAATATATAGATATCAATATAATATAACTACAATATAAATAATATATAAATATCAATATAATATAACTACAATATACATGATATATAGATATCAATATAATATAACTACAATATACATGGTATATAGATATCAATATAATATAACTACAATATACATGATATATAGATATCAATATAATATAACTACAATATACATGATATATAGATATCAATATAATATAACTACAATATACATGATATATGGATATCAATATAATATAACTACAATATACATGATATATAGATATCAATATAACTACAATATACATAATATATAGATATCAATATAATATAACTACAATATACATGATATATAGATATCAATATAATATAACTACAATATACATAATATATAGATATCAGTATAACTACAATATACATGATATATAGATATCAATATAATATAACTACAATAGACATGATATATAGATATCAATATAATATAACTACAATATACATGATATATAGATATCAATATAACTACAATATACATAATATATAGATATCAATATAATATAACTACAATATACATAATATATAGATATCAATATAATATAACTACAATATACATAATATATAGATATCAGTATAACTACAATATACATGATATATAGATATCAATATAATATAACTACAATATACATGATATATAGATATCAATATAATATAACTACAATATACATGATATATAGATATCAATATAACTACAATATACATGATATATAGATATCAATATAATATAACTACAATATACATGATATATAGATATCAATATAATATAACTACAATATACATAATATATAGATATCAATATAATATAACTACAATATACATGATATATAGTTATCAATATAATATAACTACAATATACATGATATATAGATATCAATATAATATAACTACAATGTACATAATAATATATTGCGTCATCATATTGATAAACAGGTTCTCATTAGATCACTAGAGTTACGCAACGGTGAACACGATCAGTACCACATCGGTGATCATGCGTTGTATGTAGGAGGGCGTCGACAAGAATTGCACGAACTGCACAAACATGTTATTATAGCACTTGATCGAGATGTGCATGCAACTGGAGTTTAATATTCCCTAGAGGATACCTCCTCCAGAGGAAAACGTTTCGGCACACTTAGAGTGAATGCCGTTTTGATTTGTGCATAATATACATGTAAACAGAACGAAAATAGATAATGGATGCATCGGTATATCATTGGCTTATATGATACTAGTGATATAGCGTATGTGAAATTAAATAAAAAGTCAAAAATGCATTAGCTTAGCGTTGTGGTGCAGGGGGACAAGTGAGAATTGTTTTAAGATAGCGGTTTTAATTCTACACAAATTTGTAGCCAGAGGTTTAGTTGACCAAAATGTGGTGAGACAATAACTGTGAAAGGCAGTAATTGCTGGGGATAAGTTCCAAGACTCAGTATTCCTATCCTGTCGCGGTTAAACACCTGAAGAAGGCCAAAGAATGAGTTGACCGAAACGTGGTGAAACAACAACTATAAAGATGAGGATAACAGTCCGCAGAAAGAATGAATGCACAAATCGCAAATTTTCTTTTTAATTTTTTTATATCATTTTTTTATATATTATTTTTTTCTTCCTTTTTATTATTATTATATCCTTTATTTCGTTCTCTTTTTCTTAAAAAAAAATAAAATAAAAATACGAGGCCACTTATTGAAATTATCTTTTTTTTTATGTCGACAGTGATAAATATTAATTTTTTACGGCTGTACTTAAACTCACTAAAGATTTGAGTCATGCATTCAATTCCTTTCTTTCTTTTTTCTCTCTTTTTTCTTAATTTTCTTCTCTTTCCCTTTTACTCAACGTTCCTCTTTCTCTCCACTAATCTCTCTCATTCTTTGCCTTACCCCCCTCTCTCTTTATATCTCGTCCCCTCTCCCTCTCGTCCTCTTTAATTTTTAATTTCTTCCTTTCCCCTCATACCCTACGATGTTCTCCCCTCTATCCCTTCCTGTCTCTCAACTCCCCATTTCGCGTCGCATAACTATCCATGTGGCCCTTTCCCTCTCCGATGTGCGGTTGTTTATCTAGCCGGCCGTTGAGTCAGTCGATTGCACTAAATTGTTTACTGTAAGTTAATGCCCGACCGTAATTCATGCCTTGGATCGGCATTTTTTTTTTCTTGTGTTTGTGAGTAGCTAAAATAAATGATCTTCTCTAAAAACAAAAAAAAAAAAGAATTTTATCGGTAAAAAGAAATGAGCAACCACAAAATAACAGATTAAAATCACAAAGTTACAAAAAGCCCGAATTAACCGAACCGTCTTCTCTCGTTAAATCGTCAAAGCGTTTCACCCAACTACCATTGATTAGCAACTACAAAGAATTAGTGTCGTTTACTTTTATTTAAAAAAAAAAAAATAGAAGAATACCCGTCCCAGGACAGGCAAAAATTATTTCACGAACGGAGTATATTTACAGCACAAAGATATTATAATGTCAAACTTTATGTCGAAAATCGTATTTTGATAAAAATTCATTACAAGATTTCAATTCCAGAAATGTCCAAAATTTCAGAGTTTTTTTTTTGTTTTTTGTTGGGGGGTGGTCTTCGGAATAAACTTAAATCCAGGACATCTTGTTCAATCAGTGCCTAATAAACATCCAATGGAAATCTAATTTGTATTTCCAAATGTAAATTTGCTCCCATATTATGTCGACTGAAATACTTTCAAAAGCGCTGAAAGAAAATTACAATTTTGGGGAATGCGCAATGGATTTCACCACTTATCAAGGCATAAAGGTAACTATATATATGCTCACCATATATGCATATATATATATATATATATATATATATATATATATATATATATATATATACATACATATATATATATATATATATATATGAACATTTCATGATGATAAACGCCTATGACTGAACAGATACATTTTGAATGTCATTTCTTTGCTCAAATATTGATAGAATATTAACAAATTAGGCACAAGGTCATCAACACTGGCGATAGGAGACATTCTCTTTGTATCCGACTCTTAACTACTTGACGAATTCTGACCGAGAAAGAACTTGAATACCTACTATACACGATCTACGAGTGTCTAAGTTCTCTCTAAACAGGGTTTGTCAGGACAACCTGTCAGGCGAATACTTTACCCTGGGAGTGAGCCCTGACTAAATATTCAAAATAACACTATTCACATCCCCAAATAAAATCCACTTGGTATGACTATACAGTGGCTAATACGAGGAATGATGCACCTTTTCCAAGTGTGGTTATCTCGAGTAATAGCACTTAGTTGGGTACTCTATCAGAGTAGATGAAATTTTGTCCTCGAATCCGGCAAAATGAAGAGACCACAACATGGGCATACTATAACACAGTTAACGGGTCAATTGGAAAGGGGAAAATTAATGTTCTTCACTTCTTTGCTGACTGGACGTTTGAGAGGAAAGTTAAAGTAGAACTTTAATAAAGTATTCGCATATTTATGTATAGTGTAACCCGAATATAAGAGACTTCTTCTGTCTCTACAGCTCTCTTATATCGGGGTTCTTATATCCGGGTTACACTGTACAATAATACAGGCTCTAATTTGAGACCAGAAAATATCTCTTATATCCGGGTTTCTTGTATTTTGAGGCCTCTTAAATCCGGGTTATACTGTACCTAATATGGATAATATCAAGCGCTATCACCAGGAAAGGGTCCGTTGATTTATCAGAACTTACTCTGTAAAATGAAACAAAACCCATTCGACCACTCTCTCACTCTCTCTTCCTCTCCCCCCCCTCTCTCTCTCATCATGATCAGTGCAGAGTTCTTTTTAGGGCCCATCTACAGGAAGTAGATTTAATATCAGTTATCTCCCATTCCATGGTATGAACATCTTTAACTGTTTTATATAACAGATATTAAACACAATCAACTTCGGAAACTATATATTACAAAACCTCTCCTCAAAAAATCATAATTTATAATACAAATAAATAAATGCCTCGACGTAAAAAATATCAAAATAAGAAAAACATTAGTTTAAAAACAATTGATATTCATGAAACTTAGTAATTACTAGGCATAATCCTCGAGTGTATTCTCTCTCTCTCTCTCTCTCTCTCTCTCTCTCTCTCTCTCTCTCTCTCTCTCTCTCTCTGCAATGATTTATCAGAACAATTTTACACTACAATACTCTACCGCTGACGCTGACTAAATATTAAACATAACATAGTATACAAAATAACTAACTAAATATTAAACATAACATAGTATAGTAAATAACTAACTAAATATTAAACATATCATAGTATACAAAATAACTAACTAAATATTAACCATGACATAGTATACAAAATAACTAATTAAACATAACATAGTATACAAAATAACTAACTAAATATTAAACATAACATAGTATACAAAATAACTAACTAAATATTAAACATAGCATAGTATAGTAAATAACTAACTAAATATTAAACATAACATAGTATACAAAATAACTGATTAAATATTAAACATGACATAGTATAGTAAATAACTAACTAAATATTAAACATAACATAGTATAGTAAATAATTAACTAAATATTAAACATAACATAGTATACAAAATAACTGATTAAATATTAAACATGACATAGTATAGTAAATAACTAACTAAATATTAAACATAACATAGTATAGTAAATAACTAACTAAATATTAAACATAACATAGTATACAAAATAACTGATTAAATATTAAAAATGACATAGTATAGTAAATAACTAACTAAATATTAAACAAAACATAGTATACAAAATTACTTACATAACATAACTTACTAAATATTAAACATAACAAAATTACTTACTAAATATTAAACATAAATAACAGACTAAATATTAAATATAACATAATTAGAAAGCCTAAAAATAAGATCCAATTCGACAGCGATCGACCCTGTCTCGTACCTTCTATTAGTGATGTTACATCAAGTAACACAACTTATCTGGATACTCCACTAGACTAGGTGAAGTCTTGTTCTGGAATCCGATAGCACCAAGAGACTAAAAAGAATTATATACTATGACATAGCTAACTAGTCAATATATTGAGATGAAAAATTTCTTTAATAACTGACCGTTTAAGAGCTATATTATAACTTTAATGAAAACATTCGAATATCTATGTATCCAATATAGATATTATCAAGCGTTAGCCCCAAGCAAGGGGTCCCTTGATTTATCAGAACTTACACTATAAAATTAAACAAAACCCATTCGTCCAGCCTCTCTTTTCTATCATGATCCGAGGCAAACTACACATATCACATTGGTATTTACCTTCTTTGGGGAGATGTGACACAATGTCAGAAAGTAAGAATTGGAAAGGATTCCAACTGTAGCCTACAGAAATACTGGAGCAATCCCGGCGACATTTCACGGTAAGGGCGCCTAAGATGATTAGCAATAAACTAACCTATTTTATAAGCGAGTAGGTAAATCCCGGTAAGGTGGGCCTCATAGCTGCGCAGAAGCATGTACCTTAACCCAATAGAAGCCAAGTCAGCAACTCACAATGAACCAGACTCTGTCAGACTGATTGTCGAAGTCGTATCAGCGATTTGAAATGACAAGAAAAAGCGCGTGTGCAAAGTTACCTTGATATGAAAAAATAAAAAAAAAGAAAAATAGGTAGCATGTACGTAGTCGTGACGGAAAGAAAATATCTTATATTAAAAACCACGAAATTGATCAAGTAGTTTTATTTTTTGTGTATATATATATATATATATACATATATATATATATATATATATATATATATATATATATATATATATATGTGTGTGTATAATATAAAGCTAAATGTGTGTGTGTGTGTGTGCGTGTGTTTGTGTCTGTCTGTCTGGTCACGAATAGGCTCCTATATGGTTGACTATTTTAAAAAACTGATTACATATAATGATATATGTATCGAGAGACAGGAATGGGTATTTTGATCTGGCAGAACAGTGGTTCATTAAATTTGTGGGGTCTGCGTTCGCACCTGGTCCACAAAGTATGGAAATAAAAATTAAAAAATAAAAAAAAAAAAAATACGTTTTTTGATATAGATGTACATAAGAATACTTTGATAAGTATGTTTTAACTTAAATAGGGATGGTATAATAAAATTGTGGAGTCTGCGTTCGCGCCTGGCCTCCATGGAATGGAAATGGGCACAAACTTTAATAAAGACTTTTCATATCTATCTGCGTAAGTATACTTTGATAATTATGTTTCTGTTTGAAGACATATGGTATAATAAAATTATGGGGTGTTCGTTCGCACCTGACCTCCATCGAATGGAAATATGTCACAAAGTTTAACAAGGTTTTTTAATATAGATCCACAGAATATTGTGATAAGTGTTTCAATGTGAACATGTATGGTATAATAAATCATGGGGTGTATCTATTTTATTTTTACTTTCAACATATTTTGTTTTGGTTTTGATACCCCCAAATTGAACTCCAATTTACAACATAATAACATTTTTAAACGAATTTCAGTTTTTCTAATGACTCCCTCCTCTCCATGTGAACAACGATTGAAAGTTAGAATTATTTGGAGTTATCTCCCTTGTTCCAACAGTGTGCTTTTAAGATGGCGTCGCAATAAAAACCATCTATAATATAAATCTCACCTGTCTGTTTAAATGTATCTATGTGTGTATATCTGCCTTAAACTTTCGACAGAGGAGACGGATTTTCTAGAGATCGGTATCATTTTGAAGCTCGACGTCTCGGAAAATTGGCCCAAAACATTAATTCCTTTATTTTCAATTGGGCAGTTTTCTACAAGAAATGGTCGATTTTTTGCGAGCCAATTTTGCAAGTCATCGTATTGGGTTGACTTTGCCTAATTTTAACGTTCGAACTTCCGATTGCGTCATGGAGTAGCGGTAAGAGGTCAGATTTTCTTTTTCGCCTTCGCGTACACGGATTCGAGCCTGCCTGCCTTCTTCCACTTTTCTTATATATATATATATATATATATATATATATATATATATATATATATATATATATATATATATATTCTTTTTGACTAAACACACACCTACAAACACCCTGGCTAGTAACATTTTATTTTTTATAGGTGGACTTTATGACAAACACCTTTTTTCGCACTTATCCAGTTGCGGATGCGTACATCATAAAGAATTTTCTTTATTTCCGTTTTTTTTCTTTTGTTTTTTTTTTATGACGGGGTATTCTGGACAACCACACACAAACACACACACAAAAAAAAAGAAAGAAAAATCCCCAACCAAGCAACATAAAGCGACCGATAAGTTTTTATACATTATCAAATGTACGAACATGTCGAGATGAAAGATGAATTCAGATTTTTAATAGTTACAAATTTACATAAAGTGTTTCGTTAAACGCTTGAAAAATTCGATCAATTTGTGAAAAAGTGACGTTATGAACAACTACAGGTGTTTTGTACGACGCTTAACAGGTAAGGCAGGTTAAGGTAAAACAGAAAACCGGGTCGGTAGTAATAAACACGTGTCCGGGAGTGGTAGAAGTGGGGACGGTTTGAATTTTTCGACAGTTGGACGAGACGGCCAAGGATATCCGCGAACTGGGACAGTTGTTTATTGACATGGGTTGGGGTAACTGCCGGTGAAAAGACTCACCCGGTTTGTGTGATATCTAGGTAAAGGTTGGCGTTGATCTCGTTTTTGTAAGCCTTTGTTTAGGAGTGTGTGTGTGTATTGGTATATGTGTGTGTATTTGTATTTGTGAGAGAGAGAGAGCGAGAGAGAGAGAGAGAGAGAGAGAGAGAGGGGGGAGTAGAAGGATAGTGCCAAAGAAGTACAAGAAGAAAAAAGAGGGTAAAGAATATTAAAATAAAAAATGGGAAGATAAAGAAAGAAAAGAAAGAAAGAAAATAAAAGGCTAAAGAAGAAGAAAATGGCGACAAAAGAAGACGAAGAAGTAAGCATGAAAATATTACAAAGAAAATGAAAAAAAAATATCAAAAAGAAAGAAAAAAAACGAGAAAAAGTAAAAAAAAAGAGGAATAACAAGAAAACAAAGGAACGAAAATGAAAGTTAATGAAAAAAGATGAAAAGGGAAAATGAAGGAAACGAGAAGAGGAAAATAAATTAAGGAAACAAAAAGAAAAGAGCGAGAAAGAAAAGACATGGTCAAAAAAATATGAACGTACATAAACGAAATAATGATGAAAAAAGATGAAGGAAGAGGTTTTTAAAAGTTCAAAAGGAATGGAAAAGTGATAATGATGGAAAAAAAAGAATGTGAAAATAAGAAAGGAACATGAGAACTAGAAAAAAGAAAAAGAGGAAAAAAGAGAACGAGAAAAAGAAAACGAAGAAAAAGAAAAGAGTAAAGAAGAAGAAAAAAGAAAGCAAATAAAAAATGATATATTAGTTCGTCAACAAATTCCTAAGAGATATTGAACTATTTAACAAATAGAAAAAAGATGGGACGAACTGATCGCAAGGAGTTGAAGGCAAATTTGATACAGTTACGTTCTTTTTTTTTTTTTTTAGATTTGGTGAACTAAATGCTTGAAATATGATAAACTTTGGAAATCAGTACAATTTTATGGTAATTATATAGCGTTGGAATTCCATTAATTTCTTTTTTTTTTTACGGCGGAGGGATTAGTACTCAAAAATATACACGTAAACATGTAACTCGGAAGATGCCAAAACTTCTGTGGGATCTAAACTCCTAATGATTTAGCTAAACTTACATTTGCGACATTCACTAGTATCGTAAGACATTTGAATGGCTTCAATTGTATTTTCGTTTTTCTTACATTTGTAGAATTGAGGTGATATATTTTCCTTGTTGCTAAGATACAGATAAAGATTTTAGTGAGTAAATGTTTGGCATCCGGTAGGATGGTTATTCCCAGTATAAACAAACAAAGAAGACAATTGAAAACACATACGTATATATAGATATCAGAATCCTGAGGTGACTAGGAACACAGGTTAATTAATGGTGTGGTATCAAGTCTTACAAAATAGTTTTTGAAGGTAATATTATATAAAAAAATCCCAGCAAAAAAGAGAATAGCTCAATATACACCACCAATATATATATATACTACAACTAAATTTGTAATCACGTAATATGTACTGTTTAATATATATATATATATATATATATATATATATGTATATATACCTATGTATATACACACATATATACAGTGATGATCATATTTATTGGCACGGTAAAATAAAAGTTAAATTTTGTCTAATAAATTCTAAAAAAGGGATTAAATTAAAGAAAATAACAAAGTATATTATGTATTTTTAACTGTCCTTTCCGATGCAGCAATCGGATTTTAGAAAAAATAAATAACAAAGGAACAACAAACATAATTGCAAAAAACCCTTGTTCAAAATTATTGGCACGATTTATTTAATAATCAATTGTATAGCCTTTGGCCTTGATTACCTTCCTCAGTCGCTTTTCATAGTTTACAACCAAGTTGTTGCACTCTTCAGTAGTAATTTTAGCCCACTCTTCCTGACAATAATCCTCCAATTGAATAAGATTCTTAGGCTTCCTTTGCATTACCCTCAATTTTAATGTTCTCCATAAATTTTCAATTGGATTAAGGTCTGGGCTTTGTGATGGCCACTCCAAAACATTAATATGATTGTCCTCAAGCCATTTCTTAGTCAGTTTAGCCGAATGCTTTGGGTCATTATCTTGCATGAACCACCAACGACGACCAAGTGAGAGCTCTTTAGCAGAGTCTTTCAGGTTTTCATCCAATATTTTAACATAATCTTCCTTTTTTATGCTACCTGTGACCTTAACAAGTTGCCCTGGTCCAGAGGCAGCAAAGGATCCCCAAAACATCAAACTGCCTCCACCGTGCTTCACTGTGGGTATGGTGTTCTTAGGCAGGAAAGCTTCGCCAGATTTTCTGTAAATATAAGACACTTTATTATGGCCAAATAACTCTATTTTCGTTTCGTCAGTCCATAGAACACGTTTCCAGAATGCAACATCTTTATCAATATGACGTTTTGCAAAGGCTAGCCTTGCTTTCAGGTGCATAGGCTTCAATAAGGGAGTCTTTCTCGGACGACATGCTTTTAAACCAGCTCTCTTCAAAACTCTACCAACTGTATGTCGAGATACATTCACTCCAGAGGTGCTCTGTTCATCAACAATCTCCCCAACAGAGATCCTTGGGTTTTGTTTTACTTGTCGAACAATTTTCCGTTCATCTCTTGGGGAAAGAATCCTTTTTCTCCCTCTACCCTCTAAACTCATAACGTGGCCTTGCGATTTGAACTTGTTTATTATGGCTCTAACAGTGGATTTGGGAAGGTTTAGCTTCTTTGAAATCTTATCATAGCCCTCCCCATTGGTATGGCATGCTACAACAAGCTTCCTGACGTCTTCGCTGTGTTCCTTAGTTTTAACCATGGCGATTGAAAATTATAATTTAGTCACTTATAATAATTTAAATAAATCGCTATCTAAAAATTATCTGAAAAAAATTATTCACTGAATTAGCGTTAAACAAGCATAATATGGCTATAAAAAAGTTCAGAAAGCACGTAAACCGGAAATTGATTGATATTATACTGATACTAAAGGAAAAACAAAGCCGTGCCAATAATTTTGAACAAGGGTTTTTTGCAATTATGTTTGTTGTTCCTTTGTTATTATTTTTTTCTAAAATCCGATTGCTGCATCGGAAAGGCCAGTTAAAAATACATAATATACTTTGTTATTTTCTTTAATTTAATCCCTTTTTTAGAATTTATTAGACAAAATTAAACTTTTATTTTACCGTGCCAATAAATATGATCATCACTGTATATACCTATATATATACACACACCTATATATGCATTAATATACGTATATATACACATATGTACATATATGTACATATATACGGATATATATACGTATATATGCATATATATACGTATATATGCATATATATATATACGTATATATAAATATATATACGTATATATAAATATATATACGTATATATAAATATATATACGTATATATAAATATATATACGTATATATACATATATATACGTATATATACATATATATACGTATATACATATATATTATATACACGTATATATATACACATATATATATGCGTATATACACACATATATATATGCATATATGCACACATATATATACACATATATATATATACGTATATACACATACGTATATATACATATACGTATATATACGCATACATATACGTATATATACACATATATACGTATATATATACATATATATATATACGTATATATACACATATATATACGTATGCATACACATATATATATACGTATATATATACACATATATATATATACGTATATATATACATATACGTATAGATACACATATATATGTATATATATACATATACGTATAGATACACATATATATATACGTATATATATATACATATACGTATAGATACACATATACGTATAGATACACATATATATATGTATATATATATATATATACGTATACATACACATATACGTAAGCATACATATATATACGTATATATACGTATATATGCATATATATACGTATATATACATATATATACGCATATATATACATATATATATATGCGTATATATACATATATACATATATATACGCATATATACATATATACATATATATACGCATATATACATATATATATATGCGTATATATACATATATACATATATATACACACATATATATACGTATATATACAAACATATATATACGTATATATACAAACATATATATACGTATATATACATATACGTATATATATACATATATATATACGTATAAATACATATATATGTACGTATATATATACACATATATACGTATATATATACATATATATGCGTATAAATACATATATATGTACGTATATATATACATATATATACGTATAAATACATATATATACGTATATATATTCATATATATGCGCATATATATATCTATGTATACGAATAAGTACATATACATACGTATATATATACGTATATATACGTATATATACATATATATACGTATATATACATATATATACGTGTATATGTATGTATATATACGTATATATATACGTGTATACATATACGTGTATATATATACGTATATATATACATATATATATGTACCTATATATATATATGTGTGTGTGTGTGTGTGTGTGTGTGTGTGTGTGTGTGTGTGTGTGTGTGTGTGTGTGTGTGTGTGTGTGCGCGTGTAAAAATGTATAAAATGAATACGAAAAGTATAAAAGCTTATAACTTTTATGCATTCATTTTCTATTAGTGACGTGCAGGAATACAAAATATTATTATAAAAAAATGTAAGAACATTTTTTTTTTTTTTTACAAATACATCATTTTTGATCGATCAACCGGTCTTCATCAGTGTAGTGAAAGTGATTTTCACGGGGGAAGAGGAGAAAAGAAAAGAAATGAGAAGATATACCCAATGAGAAGATGCCACGTCAATCTTAAATACACAAACCTATAAGTACGCACATACACAAACACAATATATATATATATATATATATATATATTTATATATATATATATATATATATGTGTGTGTGTGTGTGTGTGTGTGTGCGTGTGTGTGTTCGTATGTACGTATGTATGTAGCTATACGTATAAGTATGGTATATTTTATCATATTATAATGTATTTTATCTGTACGTGGAACTAGTAATATGTGATATTACTTTCGTCTTTAATGTTAAGTTGTGGATCAGGTAGAACATGAGGCTTATTGTGGTATACACGCACATTTAAAAGATATCATGTTCAATAGTCTATAGCAATTTTTCACAAGTCAGTTTACAAGGAAGCGAATTATCATCAAAGGAATTGCCCAGTCATGACCGCCACTTCCACCTGACCTTAGTGCCCTCACAAAGAGATACACTAATAAGCATGAAGAAATGAATTAGCACGCAAGCGTCGATATGAAAAATAAGCACGTGTTATATTTTTTAGGATCATTGATCAGAAATGTAGATTACATATACGGTAGTAAACTGGATCAGATAAACAGTGAATATTTTATTTGATTAACAAACGAAGGAAGTCGTTTTCAATTGTATATTTTTTCGGAAGAGATAATCGACGTAAACACGTTAACAAATATATATTTTACAATGATTTATTTGTGTATAATTTACAATTATGATTTTCATATATATACAGATATAATATATAGTAGATACATATAGTATATTTAAATATTTGTAAGTAAAAGTAAATAAATACGTCCCGTCAATAAAAGGGGCGGCGCATTTATATACACAAAATAAAGGGCAGATAACTCCCTCATCGCTTACCAAAGCGAAATTAAATGAAATATAAAAACGTTTCAATTTGTTAATATCGCTATAAAAAATAACAACAACGGATCTTCTATTTAAAATTAATAAGACAGCGCATAAAATTTGATAGGGTTTTGTAGCTCAGTGGTAAATATGTCAGACAGCGGTTCGTGTAGCCATGGGTTCGAATCTTGCCAAAAACGCTTAGTCGTGCTGATGCCAGCTGATAGCTAGAAACCCGCGTGCTCATAGATAACATTTATGCACGTAAATTATTTAAATATACATAAAATATATTACATATACATACATATTTAAACAAATTAGCTGTTTTGAATAGGCCATGATCAATAGTTTCATGCTTTAAGCGAACGTCAAACAATTAAAACACAATGTCGTAGTGCTTCCTGTACTTCCGGTCTCATATAATTATTGTGCAGACTTCTATTGCAAAGACACTGACATTTTTCAATTCCGTGACCAAGAAATTAAAAATCTTATATGTCCATTATTGAAAAGTCCCCTCTGCATTTTACTCATATAGTTTCCCATTTTAATAATTTTTATTAATACTATTTTATTTTCTAGTTAATTAATTGACTAATCTACGTGATCTTTTATTATTTGGACGATTTATAGAATAACTTTAGGATTACGTAATAAGAAATAAATAATAATAATAAATAATGAACAAACCATCGCATAAACAACCGCCAACTCTTATGAAACGAGTTAAAGGCCATTAAAATAAATATTGATCAGTAAGCATTTATGAACAACATAGAAAGTATTCCTAGTTAATAAAAATATGAAAACAATCATAGAATAAAACTAAAAAACTAAAACGAATAGTTAATTATCGAATTAGTTTGGCAAAGCTATATGCAAATTACTTAACGTTTCAGACGTAACTTGTGCAGACATAGGAGAGTGGTAAGTGGGTTTATTTTCGGCAGTCTGGTAGCTCGCTTTAATTATTTTGTTCTTTAGTCCTCACATTCCATGAGTGATGTTTCCTGTAAATGCGTAGAATTGCTCTTTTCTGGGTCGGAATCTATCAAACTTACACTTATCGTTGTCTTTTTATTACTTTGAAGTGTTGAGACGATTAATTGGAATCGGGAATCATAAAAATTAGAACTTGTGTGGATGTCGAAATGGCAAAATTTGGTCCTTTTTTGTCGATGCAAAAAATGATTCTTTTCATTGTTTCCTGTTTGTTATTATTTCAAATGTAATTTTGCATTCGAATGCTAAAATGATCATTTAATTTTAAACTACCAGTAAAACTAAAATCTATAGATATTTTTTACGTATTTTTTTATTTTACACAGTGATCACCACTTATCAAGGCCCGGAAGCCACTCAGGGATAAGGGTTATTGCAAGTATATTACGTTAGTGTGGAGATTTGATGAAGTGTTTACTTAAGGGGGCGGTTCATTAGGAATTTGTTAACAATGGACTTGAAGACATCCAAGTTGTAGTCAGGTGGGAAGCAGGCAGACGGAACAGAGTTCCACAGGCGTGCAGTTCTAAGAAAGAAGCTTTGTTCATGGAATCTACGTTTTGATTTAGGTACAGATAAAGAGTGGGGGAAATTTTTACAGTGGATTCGGCTAGACGGGTGTTTTTCGTGAAAGATTGGCGAGGGGGGACCAGAGATTGGAGTTCAGACGAGCACCTACCATGGAAATAACAATAAAACAAGGATCAGCTCGCAACGTCTCTTCTGTGGGAGAGAGGTTGCAGGGTAGAGAAAAGGGCATCCCCCACTAAGCTACGAAGTCTATTTTGTACTCTGTCAAGGCAGGATAGGCTGTTTTTAGCAGCTCCTGCCCAGATATGGCAACAGTATTCCATCCTTGGACGTACTTGGCTTTTATATAGATAGAGAATTGCATCAGTAGTGAGATATCTTCTGGAGCGGTAGAAGTATTTGAAAATATATGTGCATATTACAATCTATCCCCTCCCGAAGAAAAAAAAATATAGGTAATTATTTAGAGATTTAAAAAGAATCGGAGTCGGTAATTGTATCAAAATCAAGAATTTAGGACAGAATCGGTAATTGTATCGGAATCTGAAACAGATTGAAATCGTCCCGTCACTAGTAATTTTAGCTCCTTACATCAATTGGCTTCATACCTTCTCTGAAAACATATTAGTAAGCTATTTCCCTTCCATATTCAATACAAAAGTAGCCTTTTAATATCACTGTCAGTTCAACAGATGACAAAACTTAATAAATATAAAGCTAGTTCATTAGAATGTTAAATAGGAAAGAGACGATTTATTTATTCAATTATTTTATTTACTTGGTGATCAGCACTTATCAAGTTAAAAAGTCACCTATCAGATGTAATTATATTTTCAGTTGAGGAACGAAGACTTTTTAAAAAGGACTGAGAAAAATTAATAGAATGAACCGAGTTCGAATTCATACGTTGCGAAGAAGTGTTCATGGAAATTCCGGCTGTTGCATCCTTCTACCTGCTTTACAAGTATTTTAATGGTGGATTCAAGCCCTTGTACCTCCTCTACATAAATACCCCTACAAACTCGACAAGCAGCAAAGTCCCACCCCTACACAGTAGAGATCCGCAGATGCAAGAAAGCCTTCTACTCTAATAGTTTGCTCCCCAGAACTGCTAGACTGGAATTCCCTTCTGGGTTCCTGTTTCCCCAGCTGTACTGATATGCAGAAGTTCAAGTGTAATGTGAACAGACATCTTACTGCTAAACTCCTTACATAGTATCCCTGCAACTTATATCCCTGATACATGCTTCCGTTCAGTATTGAAAGACAAAGGATACCCCTTAGGGGGCAGTAGCGCGTTTAATTCTGATGCAACGGTTGCGCAATCCTTAACCACACCTCTCCTGAATCGGCACTGTTTGAGTTCAGTGGCAAGGAGAAGACCAGGACTAATGGAAACAATGCCGAGATAAGCGGAGAGTACATACAGCACCTGCCAGTCTCAAATGGTCAGCCATTTAGTACTGACCATGTTCAACGTTGCTTAACTTCGGTGACCCATGGGGAACCGGTGTGTCAACGTGATTATGTCATTTATGTACCTGATAGTAGCATCAAAGTGGCACTGTGCCTTGTTTGGGGTAAAAATGTAATTAAAAAAGCAAGCGTGGAAGAAATGGTAGCTTATTTTGTTGATGATAGTAAAACCAGTTTGAACTGTGAATGTTTTATAAGGAGGAACCAGAAATCGGTGCTTGGTCAATCAGATTTCGTGAAAATGACAATAGAGTCTATCTAATCTATATTTAGTAACATCTCTTCCGTGAGAAAGAGAAAGAGAAGAGGTCACCCTCACTTGATTTTTGGAGTCAATTTTTTAACTGTATCTAAACAACGAAAAGTGCTCTTAACGAGCGGTACCTCTCCAGACGTGTTTTCTTTTTTATTAGAGAGTTACAGCTTATCAAGGCCAAAGTGCCACTTGAGGATAAGGGTTTGTGAATGTCGAGTAGACTGTGTGAAATCACCTTGACGAACGGTAATAACGGAACTTGGTTAAGGTTTAAATATTTAAGAGAATAGTTAACAAAAAAGAACTTATTTAAATTAGATTTGAAAACAACCATGTTATAATCAGCTGGGAAACATACCTAATGTATTCAGATTCACAGTCGAACTGTTCTAGTAAAAAAAAAAAACAACTTTGCTCATGGAGTTTTCGTTTAATTTAGGCATTGTTAGAGAGTAAGGGAAATTATTGACGCTTGTTTTAGGTAGATTTGTTACGAATGTTTTTCAGGGGAGGGGGCGTAGATTGAACTCAATGAAACACATACAATGAAAATTTAATACATAAAAGGACATATATATATACGTATATATATATACATATATATATATATATATACGTATATATATACCTATATATATATACCTATATATATATATATACGTATATATATATACATATATATATATATACATATATAGGCATATATATACGTATATATATATATATGTATATATATACATATATATATATACGTATATATATACATATATATATATATACGTATATATATACATATATATATACGTATATATATACATATATATACGTATATATATACGTATATATATATATATATATATATATATACGTATGTCTGTCTGTCTCCATATTTTCAAATTATCTCCTCAAAAACTAAAAGTCGCAGAGCGGCGATAGGGGCCTCAAATGACTGTTGTTGTTTTTGTTATTTTACGAACAGTACGTTTATGGGTTTTTAATCGGTTAAAATTTTTTAAGGGTTCAAAAATGCGTCAAAATTGAAACAATCCTTGTACATTTTGTACATTCATCTTAGTTTATTTTCAATTTTTTATTTTTAATGAATTCATATGCGCGTCACGTTGGTACAGTGGTAACGTCACCAGCTTTGAATGCTACAGTTTTGCTTTCCAGCTGATGGCAATCAAATATATTTCTTTTTTGTTTTACTTTTGATATCACAACTCTATAAAAATATATACGAAATCTGGACAAATTAAAATATCATATTTAAGCGTATTTTACGCCCTGGCAGAGCCCCCACTAACCCACCCCGCTAGTAACTACATAACAAAGATAGATTCGCAACGTGCCCTTTGACTAGTATTTCATCTTACGGCGTATTTAACTTTTATAGAAGTAGGTGGTTGCATAGAGAAGTAGACGGTTGCATGGTGCCAAAAAGACGTCTTCCAACAGGACGAATCAGAAATTATACTAACAACAGTGTTCAAGGTTATTTTAATAGCACCCTGGCATCTATCCGCCCCAAATGATTGATTTCGTTATTTTTGTAACTTTTCGCGTATAAAATAAATCCAGTTGAACGTTTTAACTGCGTTCACATGTTTGCATTAAAAGTTAATTACTTAATACGACATCTATTCAGATCAACGCTATTAATTGCATCTTTTTTTCTTCGTCTATTTGTTTAATTAGATACTTTAATTAAGGTTTCAATTACTTTTAATTAAATCACAGCACTGATCAAATGCTAATGATATCAGTTTCAAGATTAGGATATACAAGGTACTCATGTATAAAGTACCTTCTGAATAACTGCGCCTCATTTTCCGGAAACTTTTTCGCTTCAATATAGATGGGAGTTCTTCAACCTTTTAAACAATATTAAAAATAAAACAAAGCTCAAAGTCACAAGTCCTTTCTTAGAAAATCCCCCTGTGTATAAGTTAATTAATCTCTTGCAATCACTGCAGTAGTTTGCTCCGAGCAATTTATGATAGGTTTTAAATTATTGTTAAATCATCAGTTGTTTACCACGAAAAACTGTTCGTAGAATTATATATATATATATATATATATATATATATATATGTGTGTGTGTGTGTGTGTGTGTGTGTGTGTGTGTGTGTGTGTGTGTGTGAGTGATGTGTGTGTGTGTGCATTTGTCTAAAACGCATCCTGTTTCCCTAATTTCTCATGTTCTTTCTCTACACGTATTTCCAGAATTTATGCACAACATTTTCCCGAACATAGCCACCATAATTGTTTTGTTTTTATTTTGTTTTTTGTTTTTTTTTTAGATTGTCCATGACGTCACCATCATAATTCTTCTCTCTTACTGTACATGTATTTTTTCTGCTAATACAATGTTTTGTCCGGGCTGTATCGCTAGTCATAAATAAGTTTCTAATAAGGTAAGGAGGGGTAATATCGAAACTTCTCATGCGGTTTATTTTATGTGGTTAAAACCACTTACTCTTTTTTCACCATTACACACATACACACATACTATGAGAATAAAGAAAATGATATTCCAACGAGATGAAGATATGAAAAAAAAAAGATAAACAACTTTAATATGTTCATCAAACTTTCATCTTTATTCCAAGACTTCCTTGGGATGATTAACTTGATGAAGAAATAACAGTACAATATTGACAAATATAGAACTTGATTTGTTGATCGTTCATCTCTCTCTTTCTCAATCTCTCTCTCTCTCTTTCTTTAAGAATCGGTACTCGTGTATATATATATATATATATATATATATATATATATATATATATATAT
>NC_136483.1:113281698-113306698 GCF_053919585.1 Euprymna scolopes | reverse complement strand
ACTAATAACGTAACGAAGAAAATATCTTCTTTTCATAACACAGTTGGGTTTCTTTCTTAGCTGGAACTATATGTAGATGTAGCCTTACTGAACAGCTTACATACATAAGTGAAATTGACAAATACTATCAGCGATAATACAAAACGTTTCATAAATACTGATTTTCGCACGATTGCCGACATTTAGTCGATGTGTTTCTCTCAGTATGTATAATTTTCGATTTTTGAACGATTATCGAGACTCTACCAGATCACTAATGCGACCACCGTTTTGTTGTTCCTTCCAACGTGACATATTTTATACTACCTTTATTATTTTTTAAAGTAAAAACATGTTTTAAAATAAGTTAAAACACAAAAAAACTCTCATTCGGGTAGGTAGAAGCGTAGCTTATCTTGCCTTTGGTAATATTTATTTGTTATATATTTTCCCTCACTTTCGTTTTCTTGGCTAGACTGGAAAATCGCCTATATCTCATACTTCAGCATTCCCTCCTCCCCCAAAGTGATTCATCCGTCCAGCGCGGCCGTATCCGAGATTGAACTCACTACAAGAGTTTGTAGAGTAATTCAAATCTTATCGAAGAGATGATACGTCGTAAAACGATAAAATGCCGTAAAAAAATAATAATCGACGCTCTGTTCTCTTAAGTGTTCTTTGTTACGAGTGAGACAAACTTTGAAATTATTACCAACATAGTCCAGTTGCCAGAGACATGTATCGCATGCGCACTTGGAAAACTGATGATCTTGGAGCGAAACGATTGTCGGAAAATTGGGCGGGGAGGGGGGGGTCAGACGATGATTTCGAAACGGTAATTCAGACAGAGACGGTTGGGTGAGGAATGAATCAACCCATATCAAGAGCTAAAAGTCACTCGAAGATAAGTGTCACTGGAAGATTAAATATCTTAACGCAAATACGTCACAATGCAATTCTTACAACAAAATAAATCGAGGGCATTGCAAAGGCTGCTGCAAAGAAGGTGGGTTCCCTCTATAGAGCTAGAAGACTATTCACACTTGAGAGTATCCTGTATCTCTACAAGACCACCATTCGCCCATGCATCTGGGCTGGTGCATCTCCCACTAGTCTCTCCCTCTGAGATCGAGTCACAAAAAAATTGTCAAACAACTAAGCTCCAGTCCCTGTCCCATCGCCGCAATGTTGCATCACTGTGCCTGTTTTACAAATATTTTAATGGAATGTGTTCTGATGAACTTGTTGCACTTGTGCCCCCCTCGATCTATATATCCCTGATAAACCCGGTTAGCAATAAGATCTCGCTCCTTCACTGTTGATGTTCCTAAATGCCAAAAAGCTTTCTATTATAATAGTTTTTTTTTTTCCTTCGAACAGCTAGACTTTGGAATTCCCTTCCTGCTGCCAGCTTCCCTGGCTGCGCTGATATGCAGATGTTTAAATGTAACATAAACAAATATCTTGTTATTTTTTCCTAGACATGGCCTCAAATAGTAGCCCCTTACGTCCAAGTGGCGATATTCTTTGTAAGGGGTGAAGATGAGTAAAATAAATAAATAAATTGTTTTTAATTAATCTCCCAATTTAATTTATGGAAAGTAAAAACGTAAAAACAAAAACAACAAAAAAAAACGTAACGTAACATGCGGCCGCAGCCGAAATTGAACTCACTACACGAGTTCATAGTGTAATTCAAATCTTGTCCATAACTGAATACATGATTCTTTGCTTAGGCCATCATGGGTATTTTTTATTGTGGCGTCATCACTAAATAGATTGCCTACCACGGCTTAAGAGAGGGTCTACCCTCGAGAGAAGGACAGACCGCGCCAGTTTCGCAACCTGGTATTTTACCTCGCGGTACACACAACGCCTCGCCTTCCCAAATGGGCACCCATCTGGTACTGACCAGGCTCGGCGTTGCTTAACTTCGATGACCTGGAAAAGTATCTATGGCAAGTAAAAAAAAAAATGAACCTGGGATTTACTTTCCGGCATCCTTATAGATCTTGATTCACTTTTTTTTTCTTTTTCTTTTTTTTTTTTTTTTCATTAGTCCTCATATTTCATGGACGATGCTTCTAGCAAAGGAGAAGGAATTGCTGTTTTCTAGTTTGGAATCAATCGATATAAGATTTATCGTTTGTGATCTTGAAGGAGTATTTTTTTTTTTAATTTTGTATATTTTATTTTCAACTCCTTACATCAAGTGGCTTCTGGAATGATTTCTCTAAAAACTTCATTTCCTAAAAAATAATTTGTTTTTACGTAATTCCAACACCACAAGAAGCGTTCCAAAAGTAATGTCTCTTTTTAAAAAATTTTTTTATTCAACACGAATGGATCAGAGGGTATTGTAAATTTAATTCCTGTTCTGACTGAACTTTTTATCTCTCTGTTGCAGATATTGACGGTGTGAAGCTCCTAGAAAACAGCTCCTATCAGTGACGTGCGTCAGAAGCAGATGTGCGTCTTGAATTGCTAGCAAAAGTGTATTAGGGATACTGGTGACTATGTAATAAAAT
Organism: Euprymna scolopes; assembly: GCF_053919585.1. NCBI lineage: Eukaryota > Metazoa > Mollusca > Cephalopoda > Sepiida > Sepiolidae > Euprymna > Euprymna scolopes. Next base: position 113,304,191 of record NC_136483.1, on the reverse strand, counting down.
AACATCTTGAGCACATAAGGTCGCGCGTTATAATGGTACCACTCTCGTCTTCGTAGCTCTTCAACCTTTTCAGTTAAAAAATAAGAGGCTTTATTTTTTAGAACGATCCTCGTATGACTAAGCGCTCTTTCGACGTCCATGCACAACTATCGTGCATTGCTGCTAAAAATGCATTAAGACTATGTAGAAAAAATGAAATCTTCACCACAAAAGATTGCTCCATTAACGGTACCACTTCTGTCTTTGGAGCTCTGCAACTTTTTGAGTTAAAAATTTAAAAAAAAAAAAAAAGGGGGGGAGCTTTTACTTTTGAAAGGGCCCTCATATAACAGCCCCGTTACGGAGGGAATTTTTGATCTTATCGGCCATAATAAAAGGTAGAGAGGCCGAAAAGCACACGTCATCATCTCTGACGTCGTCATGGACCGGGAATTGTGTGTCGTGCGACTGATAAGCGAGAAGTTACAGATCCAATTCCGTTACTTCAATGTTTCTCGCGCTGTCAACGTTCGGAGTTTGCCCGACGCCCGCTAATGCAGCGATAGAAACCAGCCGAGACTCACTCCACCTTCTTCCTATTTACATTACCCCTGACGAGGGCAGTTAGAAACGCAATCCATTTTTACGGTGGAAAATCCAGCTCCCTAAGAAGAGGTACTCTGGACTCGGCCAAAAATTTAGCCCGTTGGGAGAAAATTCTAGTTTTTGTTGTTGTTTTTGTTGTTTTATTTTTATTATTATTATTATTATTATTATTATTATTATTATTAATAATAATAATAATAATAATAATAATAATAATAAAATAAATAAATAAATAAATCAGATAGAGCATATATTCGAACACACGCTCTCTCTTACATACACAGACAGTACACACATTGTTTTTTTTCGCACGAGATAGCCCAAGGGTAGAGGTTTAGGCTTCTAATCATAGGGTCTCGATTTTCGAACCTCGCTAGATTCAGCCACTCTGATGAGTCGTAGAATATGAAACATATATCAGTGGATAATTATATATATATATATATATATATATATATATATATATATATATATATATATATATATATATATATATATATATATATGAGAAAGAGAGGGAGAGAGAGAATTGTTAAAACCACGTGTGCACATTTAACCGCATTGGATAGATGATATAATATAAAACATCTCTGTGTGGATGAACACACACACACACACACACACACACACACACACACTTATATTCATTTAAACTCACAAAATATTGGGGTAATCGCTCAACATTAGCAGAGCTGAAAATACAATATAATATACTTTAATAAATGTTCGTAATTCATTAAAAGTAAATCATACGAACAGAAAAATAAAAATACGTAAAATAATGAGAACAATTTCATGTGTATGGTAACGGATTGTTCAGATTTCTATCAAGAAAATGTGCATTAAAGCGAGGAATTATTGTATAAATTAGTATTTTGTTCAAACAAATTTGGTGCATCTGTTCATTTATTTGATCATATGATTATATGATTATTTTTAAACACATACGCACACTAGTGTTTTATCCTTTTTAGGAATCATCAGTCGGGGAGTTACGATTATCGCTTGGAGATTCTAAGCTGGCCACGAAGCCACCACTGACTCCAGGAACAAACCGCCCAGGCTACGTTAACCGTGGCGAGAAATGTAGTTGAAATTAACATTTATATAAATTGTAAATGTCATTCAAGGAGGCTGAGAGTGATCATGTGATTTTAATATCACGATCTGCGCACGTATATATATATATATATATATATATATATATATATATATATATATATATATATGTGTGTGCGTGTGTGTGCGTGTGTGTGTGTGTGTGTGTGTAGAAAAAATAAAACACAAGAAGAAATAAAATCAAACGAGAAGTTTGACTGGTTTCGTCCGAATCAATGCACGTCATAAGAACAAGTCGTTGATCCAAACGAAACCAGTCAACTCTTTTGTTTGCGTTTTTATTTCTTCCTGGGTTTAATTGTGTTTTCCGGTGCTAGTGCACATAATGGTCCGCGCTATTTTAAAAAGTGTGTTGTCAAGTTTAATTAAAGTTTTATGATATCTGTTTTTCTTAAATTGTAAGGTTAAAGTACAAAATAATGCAAAACACCCTCGCCATCCCCATGTTAAGAATGGCTTTCTAAATAAGAGCGTTATTATTTCAGCACGGATCAATAAGTGCACTAGTAGCGTGTTCTTTCTTTCTGCCTTTCATACAGGTTTTCTCGGCGAATTTTCATCTTACGATATATCGAGTATTATATGTGTGCGTGCGTGCGTGTGTGTGTGTATGTGTGTGTGTGTGCGTGTGTGTGTGTGTAAAGTTAGGGTTCTGGCCCTGCTTTGAACCATTAAAATTCACAGGATGAAATGGAGATCTCTCGATAGAATTTGAACCTTCGAATAGTCAGAAGATCCGCGTTGTAACGCAGAAATACATTCTGTCGGGAATAAACTTATGAGAAAAGGGTTGATGGGAAATGGGAAAAAGGCCCGCGCGCGTCGTCGTCAAGGGGCGTGGTGTGCCGTGCAACTGGGAATAGAGCATTTGAATAATACGTCATTCCGATACTTCAGAGTCTCTCACACTCGACGCTCGGCCGGAGCGCATAACTTGTTGGCAGCAGCTTGATTAGAGTCAGGTCGCTTCACACTGCAGTTGCGTCCCGGACAGTAACAAAACGCGCTCGAGGAAATTGTTTTTGATTTGTTTATTTTCTTTAAAATAATAAAAAATAAATAAATAAAAATGAGTTCACTTTGACTCCAAATATATATCTGATGTAGACAAACGTTGAGTCATTGAAATAAACACAGAGGCATACTCTCTTCTTCAGCTCTGTCTGTCTGTCTCTCTGCCTCTCTCTCTCTCTCTCTCTCTCTCTCTCTATCTCTCTCTTTGTGTGTGTTGCCCGCCGTACTCAACAATGATTGTTCTGCTACCCACTCCTCCTCATATAGCTGTGCACTGTGCAGTACAATAATTAATATACACATTTTACCACAAGTAGAACTCTTAAGAAAAAATACTAGTGTCTGTAGGTATAAAAGGATATGTATTATTTAATTATATATATATATATATATATATATATATATATATATATATATATATATATATATTCAGAATAAAGTTATCCAATAAATCAACTGGTATAGAAACCTGTGATTATACGTCTTAAAAATATTATTGGCAGTGACATTCTATAAGGATAAGCTGTTAAACAGGGGTGTAGGGGGAGGATGCCACTCAATTCCGACGATCACACCACTTATCCTTGGTCCCCCCTTTATAATCCTGATTTTAGATATTGCCCGGGCAATGTCGAAAGGTTTGCTGGTCGACGATTATTATAACGTTATTAATATTTGTAAAATAGAATGTCAAAAAGAATGTTATCATAGCGAAATCAATATTTACGTATAAAATTATTTATGTTAAAATGTTTTAATAGAAAAAAATGTTAGAACACAGACAATAATTTTAAAATAGGTCTGACCTCTACAGTTTGACATAGTTTGATATAGATGTCACATAAGATGACGTGGACTTTAGGAGAGAGCTTGAATGACACGTATCATTTTTTAGTCAAAAGTCGAGAGTCAGAGAGAGCAGACCGAATCGGTAGTCAAAGAGAGAAGAGATGGTCTTCAGATCATGATGGCTCCGAGTAGAGGGAATCGGACATGGCTATAGTCTAAGACCTGCGTTGTAGCTATCCAATGGAGTAAACATTTGAAATAAAACTGCTGTAAATGCCACCAAGACTTCGAGTTTTTATTTTTTTATTTTATTACATTTTCACCCCAAACAAGTCACATTGCCATTTTGATGTAGAGGGCTACTATCAGGGACATAAGTTACATGAATACTATGTAGGGAGCTGCGCAGCGAGATGTCTTTTTACATTACATGTGAACTTCTTCAAGTAAGTACAGTTGGGGAAGCACGGAACCGGAAAGAAATTCTAGAGTCTAGTATATGTGTTCGTTCGTTTTCCCCTCGTGCCTGTTATGGAGTGTGGTGTCGTCAGCAAATATACCCATCTCGGAGACAAGCTTATTAGGGAGGCCATTTATGAATATAATAAATAATAAAGCTGCAAGGATCGTGACATATATATATATATATATATATATATATATATATATATATATATATACATATATATATATATATATATATATATATATATATGCTCGATATACTCAGCTGTTGTTCGAAAGGAATATGATTTGATGATAAATTAAACTAATCATCCATTTTGTGTTATGAATAAAAATATGTTCTCTCATATTGGGAAGAAACAATTGCATTGCTATTTTTTTAAACGAATTCAAAGTCAGGGCTAAGTGAAATTTTGAGGTTCATTAATATATTAATATATACTAATCGATTTATTAACTCAGCTTTTGTGAGAATTTAAAGGAATCTAAGTATATACATATGACATATGTATATATAATATATACATTGACGTATGTATGTATGTATGTATGTATGTATGTATATATATACGTATATATATGTGTGTGTGGGTGTGTGTGTGTGTGTGTACTATATATATTGAATTGCATAGAGATTTCGCTTACATTCTGCAATTATGATAGTGTGAGCAATTACTTGTCTATTCGCACTGAACAGTTGTGATACAGCGAAACAGTGTTCTATACATAACTGTATTCCTCTCTTGCGTTGAGCTATCGTAAGCAAATCGCCAATTGCCACTAGCAAAAGGCGTTGCTTATTGGGCAAAAATTCGTGCTCTTAGCACTTGGCAACATTAATATTCAGTTTACATTAAAAGTTCGCTTACATTCAGAAAACGGTTGCCGGACAATAACGATTGTTAGCTCGACGGCCAAGTTTCGATCCTGACTGGCGGCATCTGAGTGTCTAGCACTGTAGAGCTGTGATACAGCGAAACAGTCATACTCAAGATGATTATATTTTACTTATTTATCTATTACTAGCAGGGGTGCCCGGCGTTGCTCGGGTGTTTGGAGGTGTATGCTGTGCAAAAAAAGCAAAAAAACAAAAAAAATGGTTAATTTTTTAAAACTTTGACCCCTATTATGACCCCTTAAAATTTATAGTTTCGGGCTCAAATCACTTTATTAAGTTAGATCCAGGTTCAAGGAACCTATATCTAAAATTTCAAGTGTCTAGACCCAAAATTGTCGGAGGAGTTTGGTAGAGTTCTTAAAGGTATAATCGTTGAAATTTGACCCCTTAACAGCCAAATTTCTGGCTGACACCCGTCACATCGATTTTCCCAAATCTCAGTACCCGGTATTTCAAATTTCGAGTCTATAGACTAAAAATTGACAGAGTTATTGCGTAGGGAAATGTACACAGAAACACAGACAGACATACAGACACGTTCACTTTTATAGATATATAGATTTATAGTCAGATTTTCATGGTTTAAGCAAAACAGTCATTTTATACTCCACAAAAAAAAAAAAAATGAAATACACAACAGAAAAATAAGATTCTGGTGGCCATGTCTTTATTCATTCTTACATGGACTGTTTCATAATCACTCAAACAAACAAAATGCAGCAGAGTTTGTATACTAAGTATATATATATATATATATATATATATATATATATATATATATATGTGTGTGTGTGTGTGTGTGTGTGTGTACGTATATACACACATATATATATATATATATATATATATATATATATATATATATATAAATCAGATTTAGGATTCCGTTTTCGAAAATGAGGGTTGTTGCCTGATGAGGTCTCTAGTTAGTAAATACTAGTAGACCGAAACATGCTCATGACTGTGTAGCAACAAACTACTGCTTATGTAAAGACAAATCTAATATATATATATATATATATATATATATATATATATATATATATATATATATATATATATATATATACTCGGATCACAAATAACCGAGGTCAATAATTACCTTTACAATTAATAAACATTTAGCTTGACCGACTAACACGATTAACAACTGCATTTATACAACACCAAATGATCTAGATATTATATAGTCCTGATCAAAGTGTAGTATCTGTTCTTGTGCTTCACTTAATTTAAGTGGCCATTGCTCAATGTAGCGGAAACCCTTCATACGTAGACAATTACTATTTTTTGGGATACTGCCAGAGTGCCTCCTTTTTGCACTTGTTTTAGGAGAGCACATTAAAAACGACCCGTGTCACATTTGCTTTCCTGGGGAAGCAAATAAATATGAACTTCCTCTTGGCCTTCAGACCAAGGTCAAAGTGTAGTATCTGTCTTCAGATGTTGCATTTCAATTTCCTGTTCTCTGTCAGTGAAGGAGAAATCCTTCACGACTGAAACAATTTTTAATTTTTTGTTCTTTTTCTCCAAGTTAAATAAACGACCCTGGTGTCTAACGCTGTCCCGTGGGAGGCATTGTAAATAGGAACTACTATTATTGATATAGTCCGAAAATCTACTAAATACGACATCGCACCCGTGGTCGAAGCTGGGATATATTTCATCTCTTTTCTAGATTTATGTACGGTCTACATTAGGGAGACTCTAAGCAAACTTGACACGCGTATTTACGATCACAATGGCGCCATCAAATCCATCACAGAACTCAACGTCTTATGTTCTCCATAATATGAAATATGACCATTGTTCTGAGTTTAAAAAAAAACGTCACTTTAAACCTATGTAAAATAAGTTAAATTGTGACTCGTTAATAAAAGCAAAAGGTAACATCGTTATAGAAGGTAAAGTTCGTCAGTTTGTCTGTCACATAAAAGTCTGACATAAATTCTCATCACTAAAGGTGCAAATTGAGCGGGCGGAATAATTCAACTTTTATAAGTAGTCGTGTCTGTTGATCGGCCTGTCACACTATTTTTTAAATGATTAAATGCAAACGTGTGACAAACTTCTCTGACTAACGGTAAAGTAAAAAACGCCATATTTCAAGTTGATACAATTTTACACGATAGACCCTCCATCTCTTTTACATAGTACTGACGTATATACGACATTAGACGTAATGTTAACTAATCTGCATATTGATTTCTAAAAATAACGTTATCTTAATAAACTATTATTATTTTTTTTAATTTAATGATTGCTTTGATCTTAATACTATAAATCGATATTATTTTTTTTTCGGCACATATTTATCGTTTAAGTTGTTAATGCCTCCTTTTGATTTCCAACAAGTTGTGATCTAGTTTTAAATTAAAAGTGAAAAGTTAAATTTATTTCTTCTTTCTTTTCCTTTCTTTATGACCAAATTTAAAAGAAAAATAGATTTGTTAATGTTTATGAAAGGATTTTGCATTCATTCTTTTTGCGCTCAGTTATCTTCATCTTCATTGTTGTTTCAACAACTCATCTTCTGGACTTCTTCAGGCGATTAAACGCGACAAGAAATGCGTGATTTTAAAACTGTATCCGCTGTAATTACTATGGCTATGACAACAGCATATTCTTTTCATTGTTTTAACTCTCAAGTATATATCCAACACAGTTAATCAACTGAGAACCACATCACTTTATATGAAATCATATAAGATGTCAACGGATACACATTCGAGAGTCAAAACAATGAAAAGAATATGCTGTTGTCCTAGCCATAGTAATTACTTTTGTTCAGAGTTGTTATCTCATCACTTTTTGGCCAACTAATCCTCTGGTCTGCAGTAATTATTTAGGGATAACTTTCACGACTCAGTAATTCTATCCCGTCGTGGTTAATCACTTTCACCTGAAGAAGGCCAGAGGATGAGTTAGCTGAAATGTGCTGAAAAAAAAAAAACAGCTATGAAGATTAGGATAACAATCCGCAAAAGAATGAATGCACAAATTATTAAGCTTCATATCAATGGATTAAAAAAAAAAAAATGAAAAAATAAAAAAAATATAAAAACGGTTTTGTTTCATGTTTTCAACAAAAAATCAATGTTTCGAATATTTTCAAATATCGAAGTTTGTGGAACGATAAGCAAAGGCGGCAATTTGATCATATACAGTATGACCCGGTTATAAGAAACTCTAATATAAGAGAGATTTTCTCTGTTCCCAAATTAGAGCCTGTGTGTTAATGTACAGTGAAACCCGGATATAAGAAACTTGGATATGGATAACCCTAATATAAGAGAGGTGTACGAATCGCCGCTTGCAAGTCTCTTATATCCGGGTTACACTGTACTAGAGTTTATATTTCTCAAGCATCAATTTTTCCTCTTTGTTGTTTTTTTCTCACCATTTTTTTTTTCTTGACCCCCGTGAAAATGTGTTTAGACGTTTGAGGTGATAGGAATGTTGAAGGGAGGGGGCTTCGCTTTCTGATGACCTCTGAGAAAATGCTGGGTTAGGGGTAAGAACTAGCTGGGTGATTCGGGGTGGGAAGGTAACTTCTTCCTGTTGAGTTGAATTCAAAGTCAGGGCTAACTTGAGAAATTCGCTGGTCTTCTTGTTGGGCGTTTCTGACTGTCCGTCTTGAATTGTAAACGTGCGGGATGGGATCTGAGAAGGAATCTCAACAACGTCTGTCTCTCCTTTCATTTCTCCTCCGTTCTCTCATTCCTCACTGAACACACGCGCGCGCGATCTTGTGCGTATGTGTGCGCACGCACACGTGCATGCCTCTTCGTGGCGGCGCGAGATCTTGTGCATGGTCACATATAAAAACGCATTACTAAAAGAAACTGGAATCTTAGGAAGAATATCCACCACTCCAGAGTAAACCGGACTCATAAAAATGATCTTTAAAACTATCTGGTAAATACGTACGGTGAATAAAGTGCACGAAAGCTGACGGTTAGAATCTTAAAAAAAGATCACTCGGTTGGAATGTATGAGATAACGGTTGAATATCTCGCTTCTAGTAAAACAAAATGATTAGAAATTTGAAAAAGAGGACAATTATTTACCAAAATTTACTAATAGAACATTCTGTTTTTGGACACAACGGACACTTCTAAAACAAAATGATAAGAAATTTGAAAAACAAAATGGACAATTATTTACCAAGATTGAATAATTTAACCTTCTTTTCTTGTTTCGGGTGTCTATTTCGGAGTTTGAATGCGTAAAGTTTGACTCTGATTTCTACGATAGACAAAACATCGACTCGGACTCCTAGCATTCTAAAGTATTCAAACGCAACTCCTTATTTTAAAAATCTTCTAATATTCAGACAGTCTGTTGATTCTTCGGAAATTACAAAATATCCGATTCCTTCTCTGACTTTGGCTCCTAGCATTCTAACGAGCCTGACCCCGGCTCCCTCCAAAATAACCGACTACAACTCCAACATTGCAACCGTGGTCCATAGTGGAGTAGTTGCAACATAATCTCCAGATATGCCAATGTTTCAATCCAGTGGTAGGAAGAAATGAAAGCAATGCCGGACTTAGCAGAGAAAAAATGGGACCTCAGAGTTTGCACTCTCTTATATTGTGACAAATATCTATGAATTTTTAGGAAAAAGTAAGCAGTTCGTCAAAATGACATTTTTTTTATGAATGCTACCTCATAAAGATTCATATTGTCCTGTGTTTTGCGCTATCTCGTAACTCGCATGTGTTGCTATTCTTTGATTTTTAGTTTCTTAAACTGATTCTTCTCTGATTCTGTCTTCCTTCACACAGTTGAAAATACAAGAATTGCCAGGGTAAATATTAAGGTTCCATTTCTTCCCGATGTGCTTACCATAAGAGATTCGCCATATAAGGTATATTTGAAAGTTTCAGTATCTTCTGGCTGATTACATTTACAACATCTTGAGATGACGCATCATATAGTCATGGAGCCTTCACCAATTTTAGTCCGGTGCATTTTTTTTTGTTTGCACTCCACAACGACGAATGAATCGTAGACTTTGCTGTTGCAGCTGCACACGGGGTGAATATAAAAGAAAAGAAGAAACGGATCAAATACACAGCGCTAGCCAGAAAGCTGAAAGGGATATGGAAGATGAAGAGAATTAAAATAATACCTATAATAGTAGGAGTACTAGGAATAATCCCGAAAAACTTTGAAAAAAGAATGGGAGAAATTGGAATCAGAGGGATGTCTGGAAAGATACAATGAACAACAATAATGAAAACAGAACACAAACGAACCACAAACGCAGACCAGACAAACTGCTACAGAGACAAAACATGGAGCGCTACATGGAATCAAGAAAATTGAAGCTGAATACCTATAAGTCCTCTAACCCCACTCCCATCCACCATTATCACATGAATGTCATCTCCCCCTCAAAAGAGTGACACCGTATAGCCAAATAGTCAAGGAGGAAAGACAGACCGAGGAGTGAGCACTGACCAGACCTCCACTGTATAAGTGCAAAGAGAACTGGGACCTTGGGGAGGCTTATTGCCACTCAGATTCTAGTAAAGACCAATGGCCACTGCCAACAAGAAATCAATAACAAGCAGCTGTTGCGATAATGCAAATTTATTTGCAAATGTTATCGAAAGAGGTGGAAAGTACTGGAAAATATGGGGAGACTTGTTGTCACTCAGCTTCCAGGGAACACCACAGGCTATATGCAATTAGATATTTGATGACCTGTGTGAAAGCTCCTTGTGAGCCGATAATATTTTTTGGTATCACACAAAATGACAGCAAAGGCAAGAAGAAGGAAGAACACTATCCAAGCGTCCATAGAAAGACTGCAGAGCCTACTAGTATCTTGGGAAGACTTATTGCGAGTCAAATTCCAAAGAAATCTAACATCTGCTATAAGCTATAAATCAATTGCAAACGACTGTTGCGATAATGCAAAATGATTTGCAGCGAATATCGAAAAACGCGGAGTGCTAGAAATAGAAGGGTCTTGTCAACCAGAATCCAGCAAATATTAATCCAAATAATTCCACCTGTTATTGCAAGCAGGATGATCAATTAGGTACGTGCAAAATGAATGCCGATGATAAAAATGTGTAAACATTTTGAGCCCTCCCTTAACTTAAACATTCTGCAAAAATCAGAAAATTTACCAATTTTAATGAAACTTTCAGTATTTATCAAATAATGATCACGGTATATAATCAATCCATTATTTTTATTTAAATCTTAATGGAAATGTATTATTTTGTTTAAACAAAAATACCTTTGCTAAAGTTATGGTTTTCAGTAGGATTTATTTTTGCTTTTTTATGAAAATAAAGCATCATAAATTGTAACAGTTAACAAAAAACATTAATTTTTACAGGAAAAAGCCCCTAAACATTAAATTATTGAAAAAAGGCCCGAAAGTTCGTATTAATTAATTCGATATAACTCGAAGAAAAATTAATTTCCCGAACTACCGATATTTTCATTGAATTAAGCATTGTTTATTTAATATTTTCGCACAAAAAAATTATAATCGCAAAAAATATTTCTACTTTTGTTTTTAGATTACAGGTATTTTTTTTATGTAAGATTCTAATATTTTCCTTGTTTGCATGAATGTGAAACTTTTGGCGTAACATAATTTTTATATACTTTTGAAAAAAAAAATATTTTAAAGCAGGAACATATAAAAGTAATTAAATTAAAAAATAGTAAAAATCATACAAACGATATGAATGAACGGATGCACGGCTGGGTGGGTAAAACAGCACCCCTTACCTCCTTTTAATTCCATGATGTCATTTTCAGACAGCCTTTCTACTTTCTGAGATGTCGAGCTACCGTATAATGCATATTTATACGACGTCCGTTTTGTTGAGATTCTGCCTTCGCAGAATCTCTCGCTTTTGCGGGCTAATTAAGGTATTTTTGTACAAATGCAGAAGTCCAAGTGTCATGTGAACAGACATCTTGTTGCTAAACTCCCTACATAGTACCCCTGGAACTTAGGTCCCTGAGAGTAGCCCCCTACATCAAACTGGCAATATACCTGGTTTGGGGGTGAAAATGCAATAAAAAATTATATATATAAGTTATGATAATAAGTACATTAAGCTAGACAGCCCCTTCTTTTCCGCGTTTTATTACACTAAGGAATCGTCAGGCTAAAATGGGTTTTAGCCTGACGATTCCTGACGGGAATGAAACGCAGATAATTCTGTTTAGCTTAATTGTCATATATTTTTATAAATTACTATATCGCGCTAGTCATGTATTGAGCACTATTGAAAAAAAATGCAGAAAATCGATACACAAAATATATTTCCTTATAACATGTAATGGTCACGCCTGAAATAATAATAATAATAATAATAATAATAATAATAATAATAATAATAATAATAATAATAATAATAGTAGTAGTAGTAGTAGTAGTATATGTGTGTGTGTGTGTGTGAGTGTGCGTATGTGTGTTACTTCTAATAGACACGTACATATATAGCCTCCACACAACTGCTAAGATTTATTGTAGTAATTTTACTTAGAAACGCCGAGTATGAATTTTGAAGATTATAAGCTAACTTGACGTTGAGTGTTACTTCGGCTAACACACACACACACACACACACACACACACACACACACACACACACACATTTATATTCATTTAGAAAGAGGGAAAAAGTTTCAGTACTAACATTCCTGCACACTTCCCGTGTAACACAGAATCGTTCTGATCGGCAGTGAAGCACCCAGACACCCACCAACGGCTACCCTGAAACATGCGGTCCGATCAAACAGAGAGATAGACTGCTACTCGATTCACACACACGCACGCACACACAGACCAACTGACTTGTTTTTTTTTTCGAATATTTTCAGTTCGTTCACGGCGAGGCTCTTTCAAATCGACCTTCTTATCTTTGATGTAACTATCCGATATGTGTATGTTGGCTATATAACCAAGTGACTAGCCCAATAAATTATCGAAACAGGGCGGACGGGCTTTAGAGTTCATTTTGAACGTAGTTTCGTTCGTTATCGACACATTTAACTCCGTCGTGGTGAATATAAATCCAAGAGAACGAACATGCAATACAGAAGTTATCATATAAACGTCCCCCCGAGTATGTGTGTGTGTGTGTGTGTATATATATATATATATATATATATATATATATATATATATATATATATATATATATATATATATATAAACATCGTTAATTTACTATCCGTACAGCAGCAGCCGAATAGTATAATGGTAAGAATCCTTGAGTGTCGTTTAGGCGGTCGGGTTTCGAACCTAGCTTGAGGTAGTTTTCTCTCTGGCCGCACTGATGAGCTGTGACACAGTGAAACAGTACTGTATGCGGATGACTATATATAATTTATAATGTTTTTGCTTCAATTTCATTCAGAAAAAAAAAACATCAATTCTCAGAGTAGAAGTTTATTGTTTGAATAGTTCAGATTATTTTCCTTAACCCATGGATTTTCGATGTAGGCTCATCTCTTCAGAGGAAAAGTCATTAGCCAATATTAGATCTAATTCGAAATAATTTTGTTATTTAGTACATACTAAGAAAATATATTTAAAAATTAATTATATCTTTTTAGGGGGAATAGATAAAGAAAATAGATGAAATAAAAATAGATACAATGAAAGGATATGAATTTATGGTATCTGGGTAGCGTGTGAAACCCCCTTCCCAAAAAGATTTCCCTATGAACTCGAACAAAGGTCTCTCTCTCTCTCTCTCTCTCTCTCTCTCTCTATATATATATATATATATATATATATATATATATATATATATATATATATATATATATATATCATAGACTCTGCCGTCAATTTTGACGTATGAGGTTCCGCCACAACTAAGTTGCTAGGAAATGAACACAGTGGAATTGTTTATAGCGGTGAAGGCTTTGTGTAAAACAATCCCCACTTTTTGGTATTACTGCTAACCTTTGTCGGTGCAGTCGACTGCAACGAGACAGAGTACACAGTAAACCGCGGACTTTTACATCAGAGTTTCCTTCTCCTATATACATGTCTTAACAAAGACTGGGGGTGTATCTCTCCCAATGAATTCATACGCCCCCCGATACCAACCTGGAAATTTCTACGACTCGGCGCGGTATATACAGCGCCTAGACTCCCCAAATGGTAACCCATCTGGTACTGGCTAGGCTTAACGTTGCTTACTTTCGGTGATCTGGCGAGAACCGATGTCTCAACGTGATTGCGTCATATATATATATATATATATATATATATATATATATATATATATATATATATACTAATTTTTTTTTTAACTATTAGTGTTTCTATGCTTTCGCAATTATCTGTGCAGGAAGTGATAATCACTGCTGCTGCTGGTCGATGGATTTGAACCCAGCTATAAAGTCACCTTTGATTCCATTTGCTAGGGCGTTACCTAAACACCTATAAATACCACATGCGTGTATAGCAGTAAAGCAGTTAGAGAGTGTTCTAACGAACCAAAGTAATAAACCCTAGATTTAATAATGTATATGTACGCATATATATGCATATATGTATATGTGTATACATGTGCATATATATGCATATATGTTTGTATATCTACCTCTATAAGCCCACCATTCGCCCATGTATAGAGTATTGCTGTCATATTTGGGCTGGTGCATTTGCTACTAGTCTCTCGCCCTTGACAAGGTTCAAAAGAGAGTCGCAAATCTGATAGGCCCTGAAGTGGCATCTAAGCTTCAGCCTCTGTCCCATCGACGAAACGTTGCATCCCTCTGCCTGTTCTACAAGTATTTTAATGGTGAATGCTCTGACAAACTGCAAGCACTTGTGCCCCCACGAGGTGAACACCCTCGAGAAACCCGACAGGCTGCTAAATCCCACACCCACACTGCAGAGATCCCTAGATGTAAAAGATCTTTCTACTCCAGTAGTTTCTTCCTCAGAATCGCTAGACTTTGGAATTCCATTCCAGGTCCCTGCTTCCCCAAATGTACTGACGTGCAAGTGCAACGTGAACCGACATCTTGCTGCCCAAATCCCTACATAGTGCCCCAGTAGTTGTTGCTCCTGATAGTAGCCCCCTACACCAAAGTGGCAATGTGCCTTGTTTGGGCTGAAAATGTAATAATATATATATATATATATATATATATATATATATATATATATATATATATATATATATAATCTGTGTGTGTGTGTGTGTGTGTGTGTGTGTGTGTGATGTTTTGGAAGCAAATTGTGAGAAATAACTGGGTTTGCATACTGAGCTTCATTTTTTTCCCCAAAAATTTGATTGCTGTCAGAATCGATCTGCTCTATATAGAAATAATTGTTTTATAGTATCAGGGCCCCCCCATATATATATATATATATATATATATATATATATATATATATATATATATATATATATATATATATATATATATACTATACAAGTTATTATACGCATAATGTTAAGATCAACTGAATTAATATAGTTATTCCTTTTTATGTACCTACGAAGCAGCATATATAAAAATTCAAAGTCTACTCGAGAGTAAAAGTTACGAGCTTTCTACTTAGGCACAATGTTAGCCAAGTTCTTTTATCAGTGCATAACGGTTTGTAAACTTTGGCAAGGTGCAGAAATAGTTGAAAACTGACCAGTCGGCATTTCCGTGGTAGTGGTGTTCCAGCGTACCGGTAATTAACCTACCGATACTCAACCTCTCGAAGGAGAAGGTAAAATCTGGGAGAGTGCACTTTTTGTGACTGAACCAACATTCACAGGTAGGATGGGATCAGGTAGATGGCAATTTAGGCCTTCCCCATCCCAAAATCAAGGTAATGTCTGCAATTTTGCACATCCTACGACCGAGGCGAACATATTTCATTCCGTCAAGAAGAATCTCCTATCACCGCGAACTAGGCCACAAACGTCAAAATTATGCCTAAGCAAAACTTGACGAGTAACAGATACTACACTATAATTTCTACGATCAAAATGCCAAGTACTCATCCATGTGGCCGAATTTATACACATATTCCAAAAGGTCTTTAAAGAGGGTAAAGTCAACTCTTTCGAGGAGCAATTTGGCTGGGTACATTATACGGACCAGTCATTAATCGCAGGTTAGAGCGGATCATGTAAATTCTAATTACTCTCTCTCTCTCCCAACGCATCCTAAAATAGGAGGTAATACCTGGGATATATCCTATGACTAAATGGCAACTGTAACCGGCCAAACTAGGCTAAACTTATAGAACCCCCGACACGCTGGACTTTCTTAATCGCCATGGTCTATCAATGACATACCACAACGGGGAACATCATGAATTGATTTGGCTCTGCCAGTGTCTCGCCATCGTCATTATTTCATAACACATCTTGAACCTGCTCTCGGCCTGCCATGCCAACTGGACATCCGATGGACGTTTAATATATTCCGAATAAAGTTTTTTTTTTCTTTTTTTAATCTGGTTGTTATAACAAATGTTAATTAACTTTTACATTTAAATGTAATGTTCAGATTTTGTCAAATGTTAAATCATATAAATCATAATCGCGTTGACACGTCGGTTCTCGATCAGTACCAGATGGGTGACCATTTGGGAATACTAAGTGCTGTATGTAGAAAGGCGTAGCCACGTTCATGCAATAACTGCAACACCGTAACATCGTTCTCTCCTTTAACAGAGATGGACATGCGACTGGGGGTTGCTTGTGAACTTGATAATTCTATGGAACTTTCTCCTATGGATGAAGTTGATTGATCCCGACTAGGGTTAATGCCTTTGGCAATATATTATAAATATTAAATAATCTATCCATTGAAGAAATAGATATATGATTCTAGGAGAAGATATGGGATTGAAGAAAGAATTGCTTTTTATTATTTTTTTCGGTCAGATTAAGCGTCTGAACAAGTTAATATATTAAAAAATAATTCAAATTAATAGTGTGGGCATTAACACTTAATCGTCCCTTAATACGTAAAAGTATCGCCATTTTTTCTACGTAAACATTACATACATTGTGTGAATACGAAGGAGGAAGGGTGTCGTAAACGCCATCGTATTTCGTAAACTGGCGTTGCCGTATACCTTAACTTAGATTGAAAAAGAAAAGAAATAAGACAACACAAAATAAACAAAAACAAAAAAAACAGCGCCCAAGAAGCAAAGCATTCTGACCTACAGAAATGCTTGAATAGTCTCATCGGCATTTCCTGGTCGAGGCGCTCCAGGCTGTAACGTTTCACACGTTTACACATGTAGACCCAACATGTTGTAGACAGAGTGCGTCGCATGGAACCTAAGACAAATCTCTCTCGGCACCCGTCAATGAAGCGAATTTTGTACTAGCGGGTTTTACAATAACACTAAGAAGTCTGTGTTCACTACAGTCGTCAATAAACAACAACAAAGATGTTTCATTCCATTTCATAGGATGCGATGCTGGTAATGTGGATAGCAGCGCTAGTAGACGTCTAGACATGCCATGTTCGAATCCGGTAAAATGCGTAGCACAACTTTTCACTATGGATGCAAGTAACCGTGAAAAAAATAAAATCCTTTCTTTTTCTGTGCACGTGGAACTTCCATTAGCAGAGTTTCTTTCCAAGTCTTGAACGCACTACTATAGAGCTTTTTTTCTTCTTTTCTTTTTTACACAGTGGTCACCACTTATCAAGGCCCGGAAGCCACTCAGGGATAAGGGTTATTGCAAGTACATTACGTTAGTGTGGAGATTTGATGAAGTGTTTACTTAAGGGGACGCTTCATTAGGAATTTGTTAACGTTGGACTTGAGGACATCCAAGTTGTAGTCAGGTGGGAAGCAGGCAGACGGAACAGAGTTCCACAGGCGTGCTGCTTACTAGTTTCGAATGCGTTAACAGGTTCGTGTTGGAACATCCTAAGATCACAAGATTGAAATTCAGCCCAAATCCAAACGTGATCTGCAACGCTAAAGGTGTTTGTCTGACGCAAACACATTAACGATTGCTCTCGAGAGGCATTTAGGACTTGATGATAATTCTGATTTAAAGAGCGAGGGACCTCATTCAATTTTTAAGAAATACGGAGCGTATTAGCTAGTGAATTAGTATCTGAAAATAAATCCATATAGTAATTAAGGTGTTTTTTTAAACAACATAAAACATCGCACCTGCCAGTAACTCCCTATATATATATATATTAGCAGGGAGACCTGCCGTTGTCCGGATCGAATTAGGGTCAACGAATGTTTCACCCTCCCATATTTTATTGTTATCAAAATCGGTGAAATCCCCCATTTTTCAATCAAATCGAGTTGGTGAACTACCGCGGTGCACCGGGAGGAAGTTTCATACGCCTCCTTGCACTGATTATTCCACAATACATTGTAATCTATATTCGTCTCTAGAGAACCTACTGTTGATTTTATAGAATTATTTTTATATAATGGCAAGAATTAAAGTTTAAAATGCAAAAGTCATATCTAGATCGAGTGTACTCTAAACACAAACATTCATTTCGAACGCGCCCCTGTCATATCAAATTATCTACCATTCATTTTATATGCCAGGCCTTTCTGCTTGTGTGATAAAAAACTTATCAAATGCACTTGTGATGTTAGGCGGTATAAGGCATAAACTTTAGTCAACATTGTATGCTCCCTCTCTCATGGGAGTTTTTCGATTATCGATTGTCGATACTTATCGAAGACATTCCGATACAAAACCTATCTAAGGACACTGACAGACATGTAAAGGATATTTGAGTGAAATAAAAAAAAAACTCGGCCAGCTATTTAGGAATACATAGGGATTTCTCTCACACACACTCAGAGACAAAGTTTCTTTTTTAGATAGATAGATAGGCAGAGATAAAGCCCCCATTCAACTATGTACGCAGTATTGTTACCACATCAGGTCTGCTGCACTAATTCTGAATTAACTGAACTTTTAATCCCGCCCCCAATCGAAATACCCCAGAGATCCCAAGATATCGAAAAATGCCCCCCCTTCGACATGGTGCAGAAAAGAGTCTTTAACCCAACATGTACCCCACTGTCTATCAAGCCCCGGCTCCTGTCCCATCGCAGCAGAGTTACATTCCAGTGTCTTCTTTACAAGTATTCTCACACGATGTGCTCCGACGAATTCAATTAATGTACACATCTGCCACCATAATTATTCCCGATCCATCTGACTAGCAACAAAACCCCACCCCTTCATTCCAGAGGCCCCTAGATGCCGGAAGATTTTCCACTCTGATATCTTCTTTCCTCGTGAAGCTAGCCTTCGGAATTCTCCCTGTTTCCACGACTGTAAAAGAATGCAAACATGTAAATGTAATGTTAACTAACAACTTGCTGCCTAGGCTGCTTCTAAAATATCTGACTACTATCAAAATAGCTTCAGTAGCAATAATCAGTTTGGGGAGTAAAAAATTTTTTAAAAAGTAATAATTTTAAGAACTTCCACGAAATGTTCTCTGGCGAATTAACGGAACTTGTAATCCCGCCCCCAATCGAAATACCCCAGAGATCCCAAGATCCCGAAAGGCTTTCGATTCAAATAGTTTCTATCCGCGGAATTGGAATTCTTCCATCTCTTATTTTCTCCGACTGTATTAACGTGCAACAATTTAAATGTAATGTGAACAAACAAACATCCCGCTCTGCACAGCACTCCACTTAGGATGCCCACTTAGCTATTCCCTTACGTTCCAGTGGTAATATGAAGTAGAGTTTAAAAAAGAATATATTCAGAGTTCTGGGACGGGCAACATTCATGTCCGTTTTCTAAGTATTACTTTCATAGCCTAAACACATAGATTAAATGGACGCAACACTTTTTTGTTTTTAGATTTGTCCAAACATTTCTAAAAGAGGCACTGTCTGTTAGTTGGTGTGTTCCGCTAAAGTTTGAAATAGATATGAGACGACTTCTCCGAGATACCGGGTCGATAATTGCAAGTCGACCCGAGAAAGACGAGTAACTCTAGTTGATAAGTCTCCGATCATGGACATTTTTTCTTCTTGTTAAGGCCAGTCTGACCATCGTCGTTTTTTTTAATAATTGAATGATTAGATTTTGCCTAAGATCTTATTGGTTTCGACATCATCGCCTAGAGTAAATGTGGTATTGTGGTGACTGCAACTATTCTATCAAGATAGTAAGATCAATAGAGTGACCAACGATTCTTATTTTTCCCACAATTTGTGTCTGATTTGTAAAGATGTATATTTTATCATTTTTCACAAATACATAATTCAGAATATATTATCCGTTCTAATATTGCACTTCATCTCTTTTGTCATCAACCAGTGTACGAGACATCCTTCTAGACTGAGGCAATTTTATTTTTTTGTCCCAACCCAGTGTCCTTTTGCGGGAGAATTGGGTTCATCTGACATTAAAAACCGAACTTGTTTCTAACTCTTCGTGTAACGTAGTCGTTATATGTCCACAACCGGGACCCACACGTTGTATGCAGAGTACGTCGCAAACAATAGAAGAAAAGTAATGATTTGACTCATCTTTTTCCGTTGAAACAACGGACATTTATTACCACCTCTCTAACGTGATCCTCTCTCTAACGTGATCCTGATTTGCCCACACTTTTTTTTAATGATCTTTTTCCTTTTTCCTTGCCGTGAAGTCACCCCGCACACGATCATTTGCATACAACTGCCATACGCACATCCACGCTCTGTTACATGTGCTTGTAAAAAGCAATTCAGGGTGACCCTATTTGGGGAGAGCCCGATTTTCCCACAATTAAACACAGACCTGGCGTCTAACTCTGCCCTCGTGGGGAAGTAAGGAAATAGGGACTTTGCGTCATATCAGGTCTTTTCACGGGTAATAAAAATAACTATCGATTTCGAGATTTATCGCTTTATTTGAAAGAAAGGGTAACTTTAAAGTTTAAAGTTTAAACTTTTAAAAACAGAAAAGCAACTGAATAATTTTATGAAGATTTTTAAATAAAAATGTTTTTGTTTTTTTTTTAATATAAAAGAACAATCATTGTTGAACTAACGTACATCCTCCACCAAAATTGCCGCAAATAAAAATGATGCTTCGCCAAGGTTCACACTATTATTCATATAAAATTATAGAATTGCGTCAGTTATCTAATTTTTCATATAAAAAATTAGTAGTATTTCTGATAATCTAAATGCAAAAAATAATAATAATAATAATAATAATAATAATAATAATAATAATAATAATAATAATAATAATAATAATACCACCACCACCACCAATCATGAACTTTTTAATTTAAAGTAAAAGATTTCTTTCCAAATTTATTTCAGGCCACTTGGTGGGGGATGGAGGAGTATCTGACTGGCTATTTGCTTTCTTGCTGAAACTTACGACTTGAAATGGTTTTGTTCGGGGTCCTTTTTTACCCCCCCCCCCGCTAACTTTTGTGTGAAGCGACGGAATTTTACTTATTTATAAACAAATATAAATACTCCTTGATATTTATTATAGAGTGGGGAGATCAGCATTAAAATGTGTTCACAGAATAAGATATGCTTTCAACGGAGCAGGTCAACTGCAATTGAACCGTAAATGTATTTAATCTACAAAAAAAAAAAAAAAAATGAAAAGGGTTATTCTCCGGTGGTATAGTTTGGCATGGGGGGGGGGAGAATAAATACTAAATAAAACAGCGGTCAGCGGAGAAGATTGAAACAGTGACAAAACATACACAGATCTATACGCACGTTGCGTCCGTTCAATTTACGTGTTTAATAACGGCCATCCTAATCAAGAAAAAACATGACAGACTAACGAAAATACTAATCCAAATTGAAGTGTGACAGAACGACGAATATTCTCTTTCAAGAATACAATACAAATGAAGAAACAAAAGTATGACAGACCAAAGAAATCCTTCGTACTTACTTGCCTCCCCACGAGGGGAGAGTTAGACAAAAGATCGGTGTTTAATGTGGGGAAAATCCAGCTCCCCAAAAAGGGGCACTCTAGATAGGAACAAAAATTAAAATTGTCTAGATCATGAAAGATTTCTCCTCCACTGACTGAGGACCAAAAAGGTGACATGTAGCATCAGAACAGATACTACTACACTGTGCCCGAAGATCAAGAACATGTTATTTAAACTAAATTTTCACAGATCAACAAACATGCTAATTAAAATAATTTGGGGCAAACCAAGTATAATCCTATTTTAAACTAAATTGTGACAGAAAGACTATAATGCAAATTTAATTTTTAAATTAAGATTGACAGATCAACGGTAATGTCTTTTAAGCCTGGCAGACCGACAGGAAGTGTATAGAGAGGATTGGTCGGATATGAACTAAGACGACGCGTCCATTCCATGGACGCGCTTATGGAAGTGTTACTTGTAACTTAATAATGACATGCCAACCGGCGAATGAAGTCTCTCATAGTGCGGCAACGATAATATTTAGACTAGTGGACGTTCCAAATAACGAGGGGAAAATTAGCTTCGAAATTGGTTTTTAACTTGAGGAAAAGGCTGGTCATGGAAAAAGTACATTCTTGGTACAAAAAATATAATCTTGGCCAAATTAAACGGTATTTTCCGCTAAAACATAGTTCTTTAGTTTGGCTATATAATAACAGACTTCAAACTA
>NC_136483.1:113209198-113274198 GCF_053919585.1 Euprymna scolopes | reverse complement strand
CTATCTATCTATATATATATATATATATATATATATATATATATATATATACACACACTTATATATGTATTGACTATGTACATACATATGACTATATATATATATATATATATATATATATATATATATATATATATATATACTTATTTATGTATGTATATATGGATTGGTTCAAGCTTAAAAAATCTGGAGGCCTGACTTACATCGAGCTAAGTTCAACCACGTTGGCAAGTCTTATAACGGCCAAACTCGTATGTGTAGATAATTATATTTAAAAAAGAATACACACGCACACACACACATACATATATATATATATATATATATATATATATATATATATATATATATATGCTTATGAACACACACACATTAATCTATCAATCAATCTCTCTCTTCCGTCTCCCTCTCATTCTCTCTCTCTCTCTCTCTCTCTCTCTCTCTCTCTATATATATATATATATATATATATATATATATATATATATGTTCGTATTTCACCAGCTTTGCTAAGTTAAACAAGACTACTGAATGTGTTGCTCGGGATGTTTCGCAATTCAGAATGCCCCAGCGGACGAAATTTGAGTATCTTCAGCAGACGCAGTAATATATAGTATTTAAATAAAATGATAAACATTAGGATCTTGTATGAATCATATTCTTGCATTTTACTTGATTGGAAATGCTAACACGAGTGAGATACTAGATATAGACATCCCAAATCATGACAATTAAAGTGATGTTACATAAATGGACGTATTTCATTCACTTACTGCACGTGCAAATGACCGAACTGTGAATATACCTATAAACTCTCTAAAACCGGTTTCAAGTGGTCTTGCTAGTCGGGAATCAATCTGTAACTAGAACAGACAAAACAGGTCCGGATCGTTCATGGTTATTTGCGTCAATCATAGGCTGGCCAGCGATTTTAACGAAATTTCACCCAAGAGGATTTTAATAAGCATGCGTACTAGTTTGGTTTAAGTTGCATGTGTTTTTAGTAGAGACTGAAATTCAGGTATACTGTAAAGACGCAAATAGGGAATATTTGAGTTTCGAAATTCATGGTTGTGTCTATATGATGGCCCCTAACAACCCTTAAACATACCTTCCAAAGATACTGGCAGCTGAGGAATAGTCATTAATTTATGTTTAAATCTATAATTTGATGGTTAAATTTTCATCCAAATCGAAATCATATCAATTTCCCGAAGGATTTCCGAGACGTTTTCCCCTGCTGCATAAAATTGAAACTAAGTATAACTGACGTTCATTGCTCTTACACTTTAAAATTCAGAAATAGTGTTGAATTACTTTGGAATTGTTTATCTCACACTAGCATACATTCATATCGTTGTTTATAATGCTATATAAACTAAAGTAAATCGAACTCTTTCATAATATCAGCTATATTATGAATTATTTTTGACTAAATAGTTTGGAGTTTTTCTTGAAACAACGATTTCTGTCATTAGACACTTTTAGATTCGAAACAGATTATTACAATTTTGCGGACTTATTTGGCAAGACCTGAAATTTGTTTGTCTCCATATTTTCAAACTATCTCTTCCAAAACTAAAAATCGCAGCGCAACGCCTCAAATGATTGGATTTTTTATGGAACGTTCTTTTATGGGTCTTTAGCCGGTTAAAATAGTTTTTAAGGGGTCAAAAGTGAAAAAATATCGTTACACATTTTGTACATTCATCTTAGTTTATTTTTAATCAGTTCATATGCGTGTCACGATGGTACAGTGGTAACATCACCAGCTTTGAATGCTATTTTTGCTTTAGGTTTCGATTCTAGATGATGGCACCCAAATACTTTTACTTTTGAAATCACGACTATAAAATCTGGACGAATTAAAATATCATATTTAAGCGCATTTTACGACCGGGCAAAGCCGGCGTACCCCACTCCCTAGTTATAGAAAAAAAAAACTACTAAACAAATCAACCTGAACACATCTACTGCCGAGATACACGATACTTTAATTTGTATTATTTCATGTATGTCCGTTTGTGTAGTCATATTGGCCACACTACCGCAGTTTGGGTGAAATTTTTACAATGTTTCGGTACGTGTAATATCTGATCTTCTTCAGGTGTATTTTGTAGAATTCGGAACACTTTCATGGGTCTTGTATGATCTGGTTTCGTCAACCGTGACCGGGTAAAAGTTTGAAGTAATTCACAATTGTATTCTAATTACTACCCCAACATATTTCTAATCCAATTATTGAACTTGCAACCTCCAGAAGAGTGCCATTCACAAACAAACTGAACCTTGTACAACAAAAAAGTGGTAGTAGGAAGGCAGGCTCGAACCCGAACCGTGAAGGAGGAAAAGAACGGGGAAAAAACGTGACATCTTTGCTGTTACGACCACCGCCAAACCGGAAGTGACGTATGTATAAATTAAGGCTAGACAATCGGAAAGAGGAGATGATTTTCGAAAATATCGGCGAAGAAAAGTGAAAAGTTCCCAACTGAGGGCGAAGAAGTTAATGTTTTTAGCCAATTTTTCGGTATTTGTCGTCTGAGGGGTCAAGCTTCAAAACGATACTGATCCTGTGAAAATCCGTTGCCTGTGTCGAAAGTTTAGACAGTCATGCAAACATACATACATACATTTATATATTGGTAGCTCAAATTTTCGATCCAAACCGATTAAAAAGCTTGCCCTATCTCTGAATACCCTTTATGTAAAATTTCAAATGTTTAGACCAGTAATTGTCTGAGTAATTTGGTAAAGACCGCAGAGGTCAAATTTAATCATGACCCATTAACATTTATTGTTTTGGGCTCAAATCAAGTTATTAAGTTAGATCCATGTCCAAGGAACCTATATCTAAAATTTCAAGTGTTTATACCCAAAATTGTCGGAGGAGTTTGGTAGAGCTCTCAAATGTCAAATTGTTGAACTTTGACCCCTTAACAGCAAAATTTCTGATGAGAAGAATTGCATTTTATGAAACTCCGCGGAATAAGGTTTATTTGCACTTCTTTTCGGATAATTAAAAATTCTGTGCTGTTTTTTTTTTTACAGGATTTGCATGTTTTTTAAAAATTTGAATTAATTTTCAATAATTAGAGTTTTCTATTATATATATATATATATATATATATATATATATATATATATATATATATATATATATATATATATATATTAGTGTTGGGATGATTATATATGAATCAGAATCGGGATTCGGAAAAATCGGAGCTTTTTCGGGTATCGAAATCAGTATCGAAATCGGAAAAATTTGAGCCTATTTTATGATGGCAAAATCAATTCCTTAAATTAACTTTTTTATTTAGTTTTAGTTTAACAAAAATCATCCACTGCTTGTAGTAATAATAAAATAATTATATGTACTGATCTAAACTTCCAGTAAGACCCAAGTCTCTAAATCGCCCCCTCAGTGTGTTTTTACGTTTGTGAAAATATAGGCACATTTAAGATGCGTTTTTACGGTAATTAGGACAAAGTAACAGTTTTATAATTAAATATTTAGAGATTTATAAAGAATCGGAAAAAATATTAGAATTGTGACATCACTAATATATATATAAATATTAATTATTAATTAATAATTACTACGTGCATAAAAGTACGTCATCTATATACAAGCATGTTTCGGAGTTACTTCTCCTCAGTATAGCTAGACTTTTATTGACAAGGATCGAACCTATAACGGCTCAATAAGTAGTCGGGCGTGTTACCACGGGACTGCCGGATCTTAGTCAATATTATGCGCGATTTTTATCGCTTATAAATCTAAGATTGTTTGAATTTTTATTTATTTTTTATTAGCGATTAATTTCTTTATTTCACTCTCTGATCGTATTCTCTTATTGTAACACGCCAGACTACTTATCGAGCCGTTATATGTTCGATTCTTGTCAATAAAATTCTAGCTATACTGATGAGGGGTAAACTCCGAAACATGCATGTATATAGATTACTTACTTATATGCACTAGTAATTATTAATTAATAATTCATAATTAATATTTAAATAAAAAAATAAAGTAAAAACGTCCTAAGATTTGGGCGACGAAAAAATGTAAACAAAGGGCAAATAACTCTTTTCTTACAATAAGAAAAAACGCTCAGGGAGCGAAATAAAAAATTAATCGCTAATCTTCTCTTCTATCTTCTATCTATCTTCTATCTTCTTCTCTTCTTCTATTCTATCTTCTATCTATTCTTTCTATTCTATTCTTTCTTTCTTCTTCTATATAAATAAAATGAACTCATTTTTTCCCGTCTGATTTTGACATTAATAGGATTAAAAATCAAGATATTTCATGCAAATATAATATGCACAAACGGCAGAACAATATCTGAGGTGTGTTATAGGCTTATTATTTCTCAAATTCCTCGATAATCTAAGATTTCTATACTTTTTCTGCTGAGAAGTCACGGCCAAAATCGGTTAAGATCAATGGAAGTGGTAAAATATTTTCTCTCTAATAAATTCCTCCTCCCTCTGCCACCACTTAACACCGTTTGGGGATCGTTCACAAGGAACAGTTGAGAAGAGAACACCGGTTTGGCTTCGTAGTTCTTTCATGTGAAGTTATTTAAAATCACTAAACTAAGCTGCAGTGCTCTGTGGCGTAGTGGTTAGCGTGCTGGACAATTCACATTATATTTTCACGTTCGCGCCGACCTACCATAGTCGTTTTTTTTTTTTTTTTCCTAAACAACTGGAATGGACTTTCTTGGTGGCCGAACTGTTAACCTTGCAGATGTTTTTTTTTTTTTTTCACACTTTATTTTCCTACTTTTACTCATGACTCCGGGTTTGATCCTTCCTACTTACCTACCATAACATTTTTTAAAACTCCCCCCCCCCGTCCTGGAAACAAACACTCGGGCAACGCCGGGTACCCCCGCTAGTAAAAAAATAAATAAACATTCAAACAATCTTATATATATATATATATATATATATATCCGATAAGAAATTAAATTTGTGTGTATATATATACACAATTTGTGTGTGTGTGTGTGTGTATATATATATATATATATATATATATATATATATATAT
The DNA here is from genome assembly GCF_053919585.1 of Euprymna scolopes. Taxonomy (NCBI): domain Eukaryota; kingdom Metazoa; phylum Mollusca; class Cephalopoda; order Sepiida; family Sepiolidae; genus Euprymna; species Euprymna scolopes. The sequence goes on along the minus strand of NC_136483.1, from coordinate 113,269,133 downwards.
ACACACAAATTTGATTTCTTATCGGAATACGTTTAAATTGGCAGCAACTCCATATATAGCATTGACCCCCCCCCCTTTTTAGGGCTTCCGGAGCTCCTTAGCCTCACTCACGGAGCCACAGGGCTCCTTCGAGCTCACCTTGGAAAACCGTTAAAAAGTTAATAGCGTAAATTACTAAAACCAATATTTTTCCATTTATTTTAAGGCAGATCAGCTATTTTAATATTTGTGTTTAGTTGAAAAAAAATGATAATAACAATGAAGTTGTTTGTTAGCTTTGGAAAATTTAAAGCAATTTTGAAAAAAATACTCTTGCATAAAACTTTGTGACTAGCTTGAATTTTTATAATTATATTTATCGCAGTAACATTAATGTGAAGATAATCATCGACAGAAGTCGAAACCCGGAAAAATAGTCGGATTTAACTCAGATTATGTGTTCACTTATTAATGAGGCTACTGTAAATGGTTTTCGGCAATATAAACAATAAACCGTATATTTGTATTATTTGGATTCATCGGATTACTGTTCTCATCTTGAATATTATTTTTATAATATTTCGGTCGATGTTATTGCCGATCTTCTTCAGGAAAGTTGAACTCGGGAAAGTTTCTGTCGAACTCTGGAATTTGGACTGAATTTAGAACGGGACGACCTTTTATTTACTTAATAATATTAGCATGCTTCGATTATAAGTGCGCTTAACAATGGCTAACAATGAGAAAAGTTGGTTGGTTGTTTTTGTTTTACGGCATATCAACCCTTTTCGGGTTATTTAATGCCGAATCCAAAGATTTTGAAGAAACAATTTTTTAATAGAATATATTTGTTGTTTTCAAGTCGGTTTCTATTTAACCCATAGGTGGAACCCTAACAGGTACTGCCACTCCGTGTCAGAGTGGACCTGGGAGCAATGGTAATTAAAGGGTGACTCCACACTCCCCAAAGCCTGCAAGATGTGGCCTCACCACTGGATATAGTTTAAGGTCATATTCAGGACCAAAATAAGAAAAGAAATAAATCGTTAATATTGTCCCGGGAGATGGAAGAATTCCACTACTATCGCAAGATGCGGTGTTTTGTCAGACATTTTTTAATACTATTAAGACATTTTTTTAGATTAAAAGATTCAATATCAAAAAAGACACACCATTAATTCCAATACAATTTTTATCCGTCTCAGACGCCCTCGATTCTTCTGACCTTGATCCCCTATATAATCCGGCTAAATAAATAACGACACGAATCTAGCGTATTCAATGCGAAGGGGTTTCCGGGCGTAAAACATATGTTGTTCAATTAAGTCAATTAGCAAGTCATGATCGCCTAGTTTCGGTCAGTGCTAAGCGAGAAATCTAATCGTATCGGGTTTTGTTAAGCCTGTTGCGATAGAGGAGGGTGAGGAAAATGAATGAATGATGGAAGGCCCTAGAGCAGTCCAACCACCTGGAGAGAGGGATATATATATATATATATATATATATATATATATATATATATATATATATATATATATACTAGCAGTACCCGTTATTTGGCGTTGCCCGGTGGAAGCATAACACAGATCCAAAAATAGAATCGTTAAGGACCTCCTACGAAAACAAATTAAACTACGATTGTTGATGGTGGCCAGGAATATAAAATTAAATCAAATGCTAAAAAACAAAACAAGAAATATAGTAACATTAAAGTGTTGATAATGGCCCAAAAGTAGAAAATTAAATATTGCTACCCAAAAAAGAATTCTTGGGCGGTCTTTTGTGCATATTTACATTCCCAAAATAATGCTGTGTTTAAATTTGAGATTGTTACCTCCGTGCAATGAAAGAACAACATGTGTTTGTTTACATTTTATGGCAGTTCCGTGTGCTCAAAGAAAGAATTAGCAATGCGTGTTAAAATGCCAAACATTCTCAAACTTTTTGTTAGGGCTCACAGGAGTAAAATTGTAAGAGTTCTAGCAATTTATTGGAATAATTTGGAGTGTTTTTAGCAGAAAGTTGATAAAAGTTGACTCAACTTTATATGTTTGTGCGATTATGGAGTGTAAACATATCGAATTGTCACGAGATTGAAACGCGGAATATTCTGTGTAGCTGAATTACCACATATATTGTGGAATACGTTTTTTCCGGACCCTGGTTACGGTATTTACCCTGGGTTACCCTGAAATTTATAATGTTATTTAATTATACACTGTACTGCATTTTGTTCCTAATTTTAAATGCCGTATCCCGGAGTTCTAATATATATATATATATATATATATATATATATATATATATATATATATATATATATATATATATATATATATATATTGCAATAGAAAAATGCGAGCATGAAAAGTAATATGGTTAAGCTTAAACATGGAAAAGTAAAGAACTAGTTGTTAAAACTGAAAAAGAAAATATCAAGATATTCTAGTAAAATATATAATGAATTTTATAACTCAAATTATTGCAGCATTAAGAATTGAATATAAAATGTTAAAAATTGAATTAAAATAAAATTCTTAGTGCTGCAATATTTATTATTTTTTTACTAGAATATCTTGTTCTTTTCTTTTCCAGTTTTAACAACTAGTCCTTTACTTTTCCATGTTTAAGCTTTACCATATTCCTTTTTCATGTTAGCATTTTTCTATTGTAATCCATAATTTTCCAGGCTTCCAGTAAATTCACTTGTTATTTGTTTAATTTCAGTCTTATTTTGTGCCATAGCATGCACACATGTTATAATAATGTACGGCACTCGCTTGCTTTCAATAAACTCCCCCCAATTATCTCCCTTTCCTTTTTTTATTCTCTCTGATTCACTTGTTATTCTCTTTTTGCGAAATCGGTGAATTAGTAGCAACGGTAGTCGCTGAGGAACGTGGTTGCTAGGGAAACCAGTCACTAAAAAAACGTTGCTCAACTCCTTACTGGAATATTTGTTGGAAATTTGGTCGAAAAATGCGTGAGCGTTGAAGATTTAAAGCAGTTTTAAATGACTGAAAATGCCACTTTACCATATACTCAAACACGGTAGTGTTTAGCTGGTATATATATATATATATATATATATATATATATATATATATATATATATATATATATATATATTTATTTATTTATATATATATATATATACATATATATATGTATATATATATATACATATATATATATATATACATATATATATATGTATATATATATGTGTATATATATGTATTTATATAGGTGTGTGTGTGTGTGTGTATCTTTTCTCTAGTTAATTTTGCTAAATAACCTGTTACAAAATTATTTTTTGCCTGATGCTTACAGTAAAATCCTTTTCTGATTTTATGAATTTTCTTGTCGGTTTCATGCATTTGCAAAGCCTACCATATTTTGAACTTATTTGATATCCCTAAGAATTGAACTTACATTTTTTCCTTCGTTTATTAATTACTCAAAGTTTCTGTAGATTATATATATATATATATATATATATATATATATATATATATATATATACTTATATATATATACTTATATATATATATATATATATATATATATACTCCTACAATTTTATTTTTTTGTGTATTGATATTCCTATTTAAAAAAAACTTTTTTATAATTAATTAAAAAGAAAATACAACTTTGTACACTGTGTCAATCGTTTTATTGCCGATTAGTAAAATATCAATATTTCAATAAATATACGTCACAACAAAATGAAAATTATATCATCAAACGACCCCTTTAAGATTAGTTATTTCCAAAAATTTGATTCAAATTTATGCGATATTCACGAAGTTATAACATTTTATTCTTTATCGAAGAATTTCCACTGTCCATCACTTTATTGCAGGTCTTAAAATGTTGTTTTCGGGCAAAAATACAATGTTTTATCTTGCGAACTTTACTTTTCATTATATTGTTTTTTCAAAGAATAATAAACAAAAACATATCCTAGGTATGGGCCTCATATAAATTAATTATTTATTGACATTTAAAAAATATGATGTGTGTGCCATCAGCGAGAATCGAAACCAAAACTCATATAGCTCTTCGGCGTTCTGTCTAATATTCTTACGTATATAAAAACTTAAAAAATATAGTATTGGACAAATTATAAATGTATATTTGCTCATGCGTAGAAGATCACTTTTCATTATTGGGAAAATTTGGAACCCTCAAAAGCTATTTTAACTAGCAAAATACTAAATTAACATTGTTCCACAGTTTAAAGTTTGTAAAGCAAAAATTGACAGAGGACATTAGTAGAGGCTGTTTTTAAGACAGACAGATGGTAAATAAATATATGTATACTAGCATGGTTGCCGGGTGTTGCCCGGGTATTTGGAGGTGTATGTTGAGCAAAAAGAAAAAAGAAAAAAAAAAGCGGTCAATTTTTTTGACTTTGACACCTATTATGACCCCTTAAAATTTATTGTTTTGGGCTCAAATCAAGTAATTAAGTTAGATCCATGTCCAAGGAACCTATATCTATAAACCTGTATATCAAATTTTGAGTCTGTAGACTAAAAATTGACAGTTATTGCGTAGGGAAATGTACACACACAGACAGACACATAGATACACAGACAGACAGATACACAGACACGTTCACTTTTATAGATATACTAGCATTTCAGCCCGGCGTTGCCCGGGTGTTTGGAGGTGTATGCTGAGCAAAAAAAAAAGTCAATTTTTTTTTAACTTTGACCCCTATTATGACCCCTTAAAATTTATTTATTTGGGGGGGGCTCAAATCGAGTTATTAAGTTAGATCTTTGTCCAAGGAAGCTATATCTAAAATTTCAAGTGTTTAGACTCAAAATTCTCGGAGGAGTTTGGTAGAGTTCTTAAAGGTCAAATCGTTGAATTTTGACCCCTTAACAGCCAAATTTCTGGGCGAAAACCAATCACAAAGATTTTCACAAATCTCAGTACCCTGTATACAAAATTTCGAGTCTGTACACTGAAAATTGACAGAGTAATTGCGAAGGAAAATGTACACAGACACACATACACACAGACACGTTCACTTTTATAGATATACTATCATTTCACCCGGCGTTAGCCGGGTATTTGGAGGTATATGTTGAGCAAAAAAAAAAAAAAAAGCGGTCAATTTTTTAAACCTTGACCCCTATTATGCCCCTTAAAATTTATAGTTTTGGGCTCAAATCAAGTTATTAAGTTAGATCCATGTCCAAGGAACTTATATCTAAAATTTCAAGTGTTTAGACCATAAATTGTCGGAGGAGTTTGGTAGAGTTCTCAAAAGTCAAATCGTTGAACTTTGACCCTTTAATCGTAAAATTTCTGGCCGAAATCCGGTCACATCGATTTTCCCAAATCTCAGTACCCGAGTCTGTAGACTTAAAATTGACAGAGTTATTGCGTATAGAAATATACACAGACACACACAGAGACAGACACTTTCACTTTTATAGATATATAAATAATATATATATATATATATATGTATACATATACATATAATATATATAATATATATATATGTATACATATACGTATATATTATATTACGTATACGTATATACATACGTATATATTATATATTCTCAACAATATGCATATATTATATTACGTATACGTATATACATACGTATATATTATATATTCTCAACAATATGCATATATTATATTACGTATACGTATATTAAATATATATATATATATAATTATAATTTTTGTTTTTACTATAATAATTAATATATTTGTACGTATATATATTATGATATATATAATATATATACGTACATATACATATATTTATACATATACATATATATATACTTATATATATATATGTATATATATATATATATATATATATATATATATATATATAGTCATCCACATTTAGCGTTGTTTCGCTGTATCACAGCTCATTAGCGCGGCTAGACAGGATTAAAACTCGACCGCCTAAATCGGTGCTTCTAATCGTTACGTTATTCGGCTACTACTTAGACGAGCATGTAAATTTACAATGTTCGACCATTGTCCAAACGCCTAAGCTCCATTTATTTACACTTAGAGCATTGCTTAATATGCTAACGCAGTTTATTTATCTCTTGCTAATATGCTCAACCCAAGATAGGGTTGTCCCAATATTTTTCTCTTTACTAAGTATTTCTACCTGGCTGTTATTTTTTTATTTTTTCTTTTTCTTTCTCATTTCAATCTCGCTTCATCTAACTCATGTCATCTTTTTCTCTCCCTCTCCACTCTCACTTTCTCTCTTTCCATCTCTCCTTTCATATTGGTGACATTTCAATAACGTTCACAAAAAAATCTTGATTCAACATTTTGCCTTTGCCTTTGTCAGTGAGTGTTGTACCCGCTTTCCACTCTAGCAAGGTTAGGACTAAAGCCAGTTTAACGCGAGGAGAAAAGTCAGCTGTCTCGATGGAGCATTGTAGCTGGTACAAAAATACTCGAGAACATACCTGTCGACATTACCCGGGGGAGGGGGCTCAATACCGTCTCACTTTTTCGGGAGAGTCGATATGAAGATGTACTGGAAGTACACGAGAATTTGTTGTATTAGGCACATCTGCTTAGTGGAAAATCTTCATGCAAGAATGCTGGTGACCGATTTATTACTAATTACACATATTTAACAAGAAGGAATATCTGTATATATATATATATATATATATATATATATATATATATATATATATATAAAGTAGTTGGTTGAATCCAATATTTCTTCACGATTCCGATACAATTACCGATTCCTTACTAAATTCTCCATTCCGACACAATTGAAATTCTATACTGATTCCCATTCTTTATAGATCTTTAAATATCTACCTATAAAATAGTTATTTTGTCACGAGTACATTAAAAATACATCTTAAACATGAAAATAGGCAGTTTTTATTGTTTATACGGCAAGAATAAGTTTATTGTAAGATTTAAATTTATATTAAATATGATGCTTTAAGTTTCTCTTCTCCAAATTAAACGTAAAGTTGTTAAGAACCCTGGACAGGCAAGTCAAGAATCTTAAACCAAGTTGTATTGTCTCAAAAATGCTCGATGTTGCCTTCTGAAAGGACGGGCAAAGTCTGTTATACCTGTGACAAAACCTCCGTTAAAGCAACATCATATACAAAATCGATTGAAATGGGAAGAGGACAACATGAAAAAGGATTTTCCCAAAGTTTTGTTCATGGCTGAAGTGCATTTCATTCTTGATGACCCAGATGGCTGGAGCGAGAGATAGGTCCTAGATAGACGACATCATCATCAGCGTTTAAGGCGCCAACAAGGTGGTGGTTGGATAATGATCTGGGCTGGGATTATCAGAATTACTTTAGTTGGCCGATGGAGAGTCCCAGAAGGCGTAAAAATCGTGTCAAATGCTTACGTAGCTTCTCTGAAAGAAGCACTTTGAAGCATGGCTGAAGAAGCAAAGGTTGACATACGATAGAACCATTATTTTTATGCAGGATAATGCTCCCTCGCACGCAGCAAACAAAGGCAAAGAGTATTTGCAACAACTGCGGTTCTCTGGGATACGGAAAATGGAGTAGCCTGCGAATTCACCAGATTTGAACCCAATTGAGAACCTTTGGAGTATCATGAAGCGACACCTCTATGCAAGTGGACGCCAATTTAAGAGCAAAAATGTGATGTAGGATGCTCTTCGAGGTATCGCGAGGAATAACTGTTGCCGAAATCACAAATTTGACTAATTCTGTGGACCAAGGGCTTTTACAAGTCATTCATAAAAAAGGATCGCATATCCTCTACTAATTATGTCAACGTAGAAATTGCTATGTAATTATTGTGTTCTAGGCATTTTCCCTACTTCATTTAATGTTTGAATATTATTTCAATAAACAAGTTATGGGTCTATTGTGTTTTTTTTCTCAACCTCGTCAATAACCTCACACACTGAAATCAACAGATATTCCTATCTTCTGTCATAGTTTCGCTAGTACTGCTTTAAATACTTATATTTTATGAGTGGAGTAGCTGAATAGTATTGTAAGAACTTTCTCAAAGTTTCATGGATTTTTATTCACTCGTTCCTTAATATTAAAAAAAAAAACTCATTAATAATTTGATACGCAGTGTATATTGAGACAATAAGGAACTATTTATATATTTTCACCCCCGAATGTAATCTTATAATTATTATAACGTCATTAGAAATTCAATTGTTGATCCTATGTATACTTTTCTATACAAGGATGGGAGGATGGAATATATATATATATATATATATATATATATATATATATATATATATATATATATATATATATATATATTTATATATATATATTAGAAGGCCGCCCAGCAGTGCCCAGTCCTTAAATACACTTAAATCTGATATTTTGATTAATGCAGATTTACACTCAATATATAGTAATGATTTAAAAAGTAAAAAAAAGGACTCGTTCGCCACTACTAAGAATCGAAATCAAAACATTTAGCTTACGATTAATTTTTTTCTTTGACGTAAATGCTTGAGCTATGAAGACATGTTTGCTATAAGGCTAAACATTAAAACATTAACCAATAGCTATTACGTTACGCATGCATATCCGTAATGCTGTCGTTCGACCTTCACCTAGCAGGTTTAATTTTTTTGATTTTCACATATTTACACCGATTTCCCCCGGCTAAAACCCAAATATAAAACTTCATCTTAGTTCAAATACCCTATATATTAGGTTTCGAAACGGTGAATGCGATATTATGGTGAAATAGGATACTAACTAAGAAAATCATTTGTTTAGTTCTAGAGTGAAAAGGATGATCACCGGCTCACATTCCTTCCCCTTTTGAGTTGGCCTTGTGCCTAATTTTTGGTTCATGTTTAATTTATATTATATTTTTTAGCTTGAATAAAAGATTTGATACCTTCAAGTGTAGTATCTGTTCTGATGCTACACTAAAGATAATTTGTCTCGGTCAATGGAGGGAAACCTCTCTATAGTGAGAGAATTATTATTTTTGGTCCTTGCAGAGTGCCCATCTTGCCCTTCTTTTGGGGAGCTGATTTCCCCCCACATTAAAAACGACCTTGTGTCACATTTTGCTTTTGTGAGAGAAGCAAATAAATACCAATAAGAAAAAAGTGTTTTTATATGAATATCAGTTACCCCCCCCCACCTAAAAATAGCTATGAGATTATAGATATACTAGTCTGGGTGTTTGGTGTTGCCCGGGTGTTTTTAGGTGTGTGTTGAGCAAATAAAAAAACAAAGGTACTAGTAGACAGGCAGGCTTGAACCCGTACCGCGAAGGAGGAAAAGAACGTGAAAAAAAAAAAACAAAAAAAAAAACAGCATGACGAACCGGAATGGATGAATGTTTAAATTAAGGCTAGTCAGTCGAAAAAAGGGGATGACTTTCGAAAATATCGGCGACCCCCCCCCCCCAAAAAAAAACGATTCCTCCCTGTAGAAAAGTACCCAGTTGAAAGTGAAGAATATTATGGTTTTTGCCATTTTTTCAATATTTGTCGTCCGACGGGTCGGCTTCGAAACGAAACCAATCTCGTTAAAATCCATCGCCTCGGTCGAAAGTTTTAGGCATACATACATACATACATACATACATACATACATACATTTAAACAGACAGGTGAGATTTATATCATAGAAGATTACAGAAACAATTCTCTATTGAATATTTGTATGTAAACTAGCAGGTTGCCACGACGTTGCCTAGGATAAAATGATGATCAACTGTTGTTTTACACTGCCATATTTTTTTTGTCATCAAAGTCGGTGAAATCTCTCATATTCTAATCAAATCGATTAATTGCCTGCTCTAGTCAAGGACCCATTTCTTTAGCTGCCTCTCGAAGTTATTTGATCCACAATATATTGTACACTACATTGCGGACCTATTGTTTTAGTTTATAAAATTATCTTTATATGTAATGGCTTTAATTAATGCTTAAAATGGAAACGTCAAGTGCCATAGTTTAATTGTGCCCATTTCGAACACACCTCTGTCATATCAAAGAACCTACTGTTGATTTTATAAATCGGTCCTTTCGGCTTGTGTGGTGATAACACTTTTCAAATGGAGTTGTGGTGTTAGAAACACTACTAAACGCAGGAAGTACCTTCATGTCAAATTTTATAAAAATTGGGCCAGCTGTTTTCGAGTCCATAGGGAACGAACACTCAAACAAACTTCCTTTTATATGATAGATATTTTTTTAAATATATAATGGCTTGAATTTAATTTAAAATGCAAAAGTCAAATATTATACTTCAGTTCTGCTCTAAACAGAAAGATTCATTTCGAACGTGCCTCTGTCATACCAAAGACCCTGCTGCTGATTTTCTAGGTCTGTCCTTACTGGTTGTGCTGTGATAATAGCTTCAATTTAGTTTTGAAATGAAGAAATCTAATATCATAGTGTAATTGTGCTTTAAGCAGAAGCATTCATTTTGAACGCGCCCCTATTGATTTTATATGTAGGGCTTTTTGGCTCGTATGGCAGTAAAACTTCTCAAATGCAATTGTGATGTTAGGCTGTTTAAGGTGTTAACTTTGGCCAGAATCGCCTGTTCCTTTTTTGGATCGGATTTTTTCGATTATCGATTATCGATACTTATTGAAGACATTCCGGTACAAAACCGATCTAAGAACACTGCCAGACACATCGACTACCTTCGTTTTCGAGTCCGTAGGGAACTCTCTCTCTCTCTCTCTCTCTCTCTCTCTCTTCCTCACACGCACACTAACAGAGACAAAGATTATATATATATATATATATATATATATATATATATATATATATAGTAATTTATAAAATATATATGGCGATTAAGCTACACTGAATATTCGGCGTTTCATCTACTATTACTAACTAGCTCTACCTACGTATTGAGCACTTTTGAAGTAAATACTTAAAGTTTACGCATAAATCTATACTTTCGTATATTAATTTTATGTGAGTAAATGAAGTAGTTATATATATATATATATATATATATATATATATATATATATATATATATATATATATATATATATATATATATATATATATATATAATGCTCCCTATCTTGGGTTGAGCATATTTGGAAGTAATATATAAATTACCATTAGCGTATGAAGCGATGCTCTTTGTGTAAACAAATTGAGCCAATGTCAAAACATTGTTGTTTAATCACTGTTCGCATAGCAGCAGCCGAATGGACCAACGATTAGAAGTACCGACTGCCATATGGGCGGTCGGGTTTCGATCTTGGGATGAGGTAGTTGCTTGTTTAGCTGCACTGATGAGCTGTGAAACTGTGTATATATATATTCACTGCTTCACTTTTTTTTTTTTTGTTTAAGATCTTTGACTTACTCGTTGTTTCATCAAATACTTTTGCATTCAAAATCCGATCCCGCATTTTGCTAGTTCTCAGCTAGAAGATATTTAGTTGGCATACCATGCACAACATCCTTATATTGTGAGAATACACTGCTAAGCATAAAAGCAAATGCACTTGTGGCAGGTTCATTGCTGTTGTTAGCTAAGCCAACAATATTACCACCTTTATAATCAAGATAAGGTTTGAGATGTATTTCATCAACAAGTAAAGATACTGTGATGTCATTCTGCATTAGTCACTTGAACTTACTTATAATATACATGAGATAATTGTTATCGTGTTGTTCAATGACAGGATTCATGGAAGTTGTTAAGGTTAATCTTCGAATGGTTGAATAGCATGGTAAAATTACATTTTTAGTGTCTCTTAACAGTCTGTACCCTCTAGGGGAGCAGTTATATAATAAGCAAGAAAATACCATCATTTCACTCGAATAATTTACCTTATTCATTGTCATTATGTTAATTTGTTCACATATGAACTTAATGTCATTAAAATATTTAAATGATTCATATTGCACTAATAGCAAAAATGATAAGATTAATTTTAATAAAGAACTTATATTAGAAGTTTTCATTTCCTGTTCTTTGATGTCCGTTTTTTTTTCATGTTTTCCATCAAAATCTGCAGAGTATTTTCCTCTGTCACATGTTTAGGAATTCTATACTCCCCTATAGCACTCATTTCCACATCACTACAGAATACTCGAACGGCCAAGTCCGGTTCGATCACCATAGACATATTGATTTGGGGGATGGGCATATCTTTATATGGCATATAATGATGGTATTGTCTTGCCTAATAGAAGTCCAATAATTTTTATCTATAAACGTTAATTTTTTTTCCTAAATCATCAATATTATGGAAACTTTTACGTTTCCGTAACTCTAACTCGTCAGCAACACTTTGACATAATGCACGCTTAAGAGCAGGATTTTCTAAACGCATTTTCTTTGCGTTAGGGGACTCTCTAAAAGTGGTTGAAGGACAATTTGGTAATATTCGAGGAATAGCACTATCCTTAAGATAGGGATTTTCTTAATTTAACACTAATTGTCTTTCCAGTCCTTTCATTAAATGCTGATGCCTCTCGCTCTATGTCTTCAGGTCGAAAATGAAGTTCACATACCTAAAGAAATAATTTAAAAGAAAATCGTACCATGTTTGACTTAATACAAAAAAAAAAAGAAAATTACATGACAAAAAAAAAACGATAAAATAAAAAAATAAGGTAAATATGCAGAATTAGTCCATCCTCGAAAAATCCTTTTAAATTACCACTTTTATAGGTTTTCGGGATGCTGAAAACGAAAATAACGTTTAAAATTACGGCAAACTAGTAGTTTCCAAGATATAAAGATAAATGATTTTTCTTATTTAGAATTATTTAAACAATGAATTCCGTTTTTACTATATCGCTTTTATTAAATTGTTAGGTGAAAGTACATAATATTTTCACCATACTCCCCATTTAAAATAAGTTTCTAAATAATAATGTATTATTTCAGCACATAACTTAAATTACATGTAAAATTCATTTTTTATATACATACTTTCATTTTTATTTTAAAATACGTTCTAAAAAAATAAAGAAAGACAATTTAAAAAAGGCGCGTTTTTTTTTTTTTTGTTTTGTTTTTTTTTTAAATATCTCAAACATTTTAACACTTACTCTGCTATATTTAGCTAGAGTAAAATCCTTTCTTTTTATTGCATTAATCCACTGGTAAATTATGTCCTTTTTTTTAGGAAATGAAAACACGGTAACTTTTGGTCCATTTTCGTAGTTACCTCGCCATTTTGGAACTATACATCTCGACGGCATGTTAAAATTTATTTAACCCTCCAAAACTTTAAACCAACTTCCGGTTTAGTCATGAGACACGTGACCAAATTTCAGCAGACCGATGTTCATGACGTCACCAAACTAAACTATAGTCGTCGCTAGGCCATCATATTACGGTAGCCATGGTTTGAGCTTGCCTGCCTACTACCACTTTTTTTTTGCGCAACACACACATCTCCAAACACCAGCGCAACGCACGCACCTAGGCTAATCTATAAACCTCACATGTCTGTTTAAATGTGTGTGTATGTATGTATGTATGTAAATTAGTATTATGTATGTATGCATATAAGTATGTATGTTTGTATGTATGTATGTATGTATGTATGTATGTCTCGCAAAAACTTTCAACAGAGGCGACGGATAGTGACAAGATCGGTATCATTTTGAAGTCGACGTTTCGGACAACAAATATCGAAATTGACCAAAAACATTAATTCCTTCACCCTAAACGCGGCCGTTTTGTACAAGGAGAGGTCGATTTTTTCGCCGACATTTTAGCAAGTCATCGTCACCGTTGGATTGACTTCGGTTAATTTCAACGCTTTTGACTTCTGGTCGCATCATTAAGATATCGGTTTAGACGTCAGATTTCTTTCACTTTCTTTTCCGCCTTCGTGTCACGGGTTCGAGCCTACTTGCCTATCACCACTTTTTTTTTTAACACATCTCCTCATCCTGGCTGCCTACTGTTGTTTTGATTTCCTCCCCATGCTGCTGCCATTTTCTTTTTAACACCTCTCTCCACATTCACGGATTCGAGCCTGACTGCCAACTACAACGTTCTTATTTTTTATTTTTTATTTTATTAATTTATTTATTTATTTATTTTGCTCAGCTCACACCTCCAAACACCAGAGCAACGCCGGGCACCCAGGCTAGCTACTATATATATATATTGCGTAAAATGTAATGATCCGTAGATAATTGGCTCTACTATAAGAAGAACGAAATCTGTATGAAATAAAATATAATATTTTAGTGTATTTTTAAACTGGGAAACATCGGGCGGCGTGCTAGTATATATATATATATATATATATATATATATATAGAGAGAGAGAGAGAGAGAGAGAGAGAGAAGGACAGAGACAGAGACAGATACAGAGGTGACCTTATTAGTGTGTGTACGGAACGGTCTCTATCAGACTCCTCTCTGAATTTTTGATCTATACACTTGGAACTTTATATATAATGGATTTGGACCTGTGACACAATTTCGCTTTGATTTTTAGTCGGTAAAAATAGCTGTAAAATGGGTAATAATTGAAAAAAAAACCCAGATGACCTAACGAGAGTATGTAAACTAAATATGTTACCTCTGCACATGCGCAAATATACATTTAAAGCTTGAAGTCGCTTAACTTAACATGTCTTGTCAATCTTTTGATAGGTTAAACAATAACAACTAAGGCTGAAGCACTTAATGTTTTGGTTTCGATTCTAGCTGATGACACCTAAGTCATATTTAAAAAAAAAAAACTTTTGGAAATAATTACTCTATATTGGATACAAAATAATAATTAATAGAGAATTTTTTCTATAATAATAAATACGAATTCTGCATGAATCTTAATATTTAAGTGTATTTTACGACCGTGCAACGCCGGGCAGCCGGCTTGTATACCTTTATGAATAAACAAACAAAAATACATGAATAGATTCCGATAAACTAGACAAGCCGTAACTCTTTCGAAAGTTTTTAGATGAGAAGTAAAATGTGCATTACTTATATCATTCCGACTCTTGTATTCATCTTGAATGTTATTCTTACAACGTTTCCACTGATGTGACATCTGATATTTGATTGGCCTTTTATTCCTCTATAAGTTTACCTGTTCATATTTGACTTTTAATTGAAATATTCTAATGTTCACGTCAATTAAAAACAAAAATAACTTCAAATTGAAAAGGCAAAAAGAAAGTCCGTAGCAACAAATTCGCTTAAATTATCGCCCCTAAATCAGTTTAAAATATCCACCAACAGGCAACAAAGCGTCTCTAATCGTACGTGTTGTTGTTTCAGGTTATACAACGTAATATTTAGTCCATATGCCACGACTTTCTCTTAGTAATTGCTAGGAGCACATTAATTTCCACCTTTCTGATTTATCCAGTCGAGAAATCGGCCGCAGATTGAAATGTGATGAGAAAACGGTACGAAAGACTGTGCAAAAGCACCAAAACTCCGGCAGTGTTCGCGATGCCCCTAAATCTCGTCGTATTAGAGTTACTTCTAACAGGGAAGACAACGCTATCAAGATCCGCAGCCTAAGAAACAGATTTGAAACGGCTTCCCAAATCCAACAACAGAGCAATCTTGTATACCTTTATGAATAAACAAACAAAAATACATGAATAGATTCCGCTCTCTTCCTACTGTACGGAACAAATTAAAGGAATTTAATTTGCGAGGATATGTTGCAAGATTTCTGTAGAGAACAGAAAGCGCCGTCTGGACTTCATCAGATGCAAGGAAGATCATGACTCTTCATATTGGTCAAAAGTGCTTTTTAGCGACGAAAGCATGTTCAATAGGCTAGGAAGTGATGGTAGGCTGTACGTCCGTCGGGGGAAAGACAAAGAATTTAATCCTAGGTGCTCAGTTTCAGCGCTGCAAGGTGGTGGAGATTCAGTTTAGGTGTGGGCCATTATTAGTACCAATGGTCAAGGGCCTATAGTTCACTTTCAAGGTTGAATTAATTCGACCAAGTACATTAATATGTTGACTGAACATTTTCTACCCTATTCTGGTCGGAATTTGGATGATAATCCCATCTTCATGCAGGATAATGCTCCCATTCACATAGCTGGCAATGTCAAGAGGTTCCTGAAAGAGCATGATATTCCGTATTTGGATTGGCTTGCACAATCTCTAGACCACAATCCTATCGAAAACGTATGACATTACATCAAGCAACAGCTTCGCAATGATAAAATTTCAAATTTGGAAGAACTTTAGACAAAAATTAAAGAAAAATGGGATGCCCTTTCCTCGAGTTATTACTGCAGTCTAATTCAAGGAATTTCCAAAAGGTTGCAGGCTGTCAAATTGCAGACTGACTATGCTACTAAATATTAACTAGTTCATTGTGTTCCTGTTGTATTTGTATTGCATTAATGTCCTAAAATTACATTTAAATAACAATTTTCTATTGTACGGACTTTCTTTTTGCCTCCTCAATTTGAAGTTATTTTTTTAAATTGACGTGAACGATAAAATATTTCAATTAAAAGTCAAATATGAACAGGTAAAATTATAGAAGAATAAAAGGCCAATAAAATGAGGTATAATTTGTGTAAACAGTTACATTAAATTTAGCTTAAATTTGCAGTTTTGAAAAAATTACAAGTGCGGATATTCTGTGTGTATAGTTTTTTTTTTTTAATTTAGATCACGCTACTATTCATTAGGTTCAATGTAATAATCGATAGAGAATTGTCGTTTTAATAATAATAATAATAATAATAATAATAATAATAATGATAATAATAATAATAACGGAATCAAACCGAATTAAAATATAATATTTAAGTAAGCATATGTCTACGACCAGGCAACGGCGAGCGGCCTGCTAGTATATATATATATATATATATATACATATATATATGTGTGTGTGTGTGTGTGTGTGTGTGTAATACATTATAATAAATCAATTGACAATAATACCAACGATGTGTTCTTTATTTGACACGTGCCTATTCCAACGTATGGTAGTTATATCTATTTATCTATATAGAATTCAATGCCCGTGTGCATGTTTGTATGAAGATTCTGTGTTCCCTATAGAAAGAAAGGTTAGCGAAATTAAATTTAAAAGTATATCCTTATATAAAATTTAAAAGTATACCCTTATATAAAATTCATCGGGTATGCTTTATTACTGAATATTTAAACGCACTCTTAAGGGGAATATATATATATATACATATATATATATATATATATATATATATATATATACACCTATCTTTACAAATATATATATACACATATCTGTATTGACATATAGGAAGATCAAACAATATTTACACACATACACTGACATATGTTTGTATATCTACATATATAAATGCACACACTCACACACACACACTCACACACACACACACACACACACACACATATATATATACACGTAACTATACGTATAAATATACTCAAGTATACACGCATACATATTAATCCATACGCAATTTATGTGTTTCCTTTTATCTATTCATTGTAATTTATTGTTTGATATGTATCACGGACTCAAGTGATGGACTTCAAACGTTACATCACGTTATAAGCCTGGTTATTTCGAGTTTTGCTATAACAATCACAAAGGCTGAAGAGTCTATCTCATTATTTTGAAGTTTAAACATGCAAAACAACAAGAACAAAAAGATGAACCACCGCTTCTCTTCCTCCATTTTTCTTTCTCCTCCACCATCCCCACCACCATTTCCTACTCCTACTCCTACTTCTCCCTCCATCCTATTACTACTGATTTTAGACAAATTATAATTTGTCATGCGAAGATTCTACATGAAAATAATAATGAAATATAACGATCGCAAATATTAGAGACTCCTTATATAAAACGCTAATTGGCCTAAGCTTAACAGACTCTGACCATGTTGTATTGTTTTCTATGAATACATTCAAATTCTGAACTGTATACAGGGCATGATGTGTATATATTAAACTATTTTTTTTTAATAAATAGGCTTTGATATGGGACACTTGTGGATGAAAAAACCTCACCATTTTCACTATCAAAAAATTGTGGGTCCTACCAATGTCTCGATATGTATTCGGTTTACTGTGCAGAGCTAGGTGTGTCAGAAAATTCGTGAAAAATATTGAATAATTCCACCCCGTCTTTCCAAGCTTATAACTACTCGAAAAATGTAATTCAAGCCCTAATTTCTTTTTCAATTGAAGGAGCAAGAACCAAGGTTTCATTAAAAAAACAAAACAAAAACAAACAACGTGTTATTATTTAAAAAATGTTTTAAACCTCGGGCTTTACAGGTAAATTTCTAAAAAACACTACTTTCTTTGTTTTAAATTTGAATATATTATTTATTGATCTTTTATCTTCAATTTGTGATATATAACACTTTGGTGAGTAAATTAATTATTTACTTTTTAGTAGACATTTCAAAATGGGAGGCGTGAAATCATTAGATCCCCTGTCTTTCCCAGCTTATAACTATGACTACATGAAAAATGCAATTCAAGCCCTAATCTTTTTTCAATTAAAGGAGCAAGGACCAAGGTTTTATTTTAAAAAATAACAAAAGAAAAAACAAACAACGTGTTTTTTTAAAAAAAAGATTTTAAATTTCGGACTTTACAGGTAAATTTCTAAGAAACACTACTTTTTGTAAAATTTGAATATATTATTTATTGATCTTTTTTCTTCAATTTGTGATATATAAAACTTTGGTGAGTAAATTAATTATTTACTTTTTAATAGACACTTGAAAATGGGGAGGGCGTGAATTAAAAAAAAACGTTTGTCAAAATTATTATATTCAGTTTATTGGAAAGAGCATAAAATTTCACATTGATCCTGAAAATATCGTAAAAATTGAATCAATAGAAAAATTTTGAAAGATTTTTAAAGTTTAAAAATTGAAAAATACTGAGTTCGTAAAATACAATTAATTTCATTACTGTTTTTTTTTTTTAAATATTTCTATTACTTTAAAACAACTTTATTAGTTTATTTTGGAAGTATAATCCATGAAGAAAATAAACAACCCACTTTTAACAGAGAAATTACCAGCTTTTATATTTTATTCGCAGTTTCGTGTTAGGGGTGTCAAAAATTCCTACAAAAATTCTGATACACCTAGTGCAGAGCATAATACATTATAATTAATCAATCAACAAAAATATCAAGGATGTGTTGTTTATTTTACACGTGCCCATTCCAAAGTTAGGTAGTTATATCTATTTATCTATATATAACTCAATGTTTGTATGCATGTTTGTGTGGAGTTTCTGTGTTCCCTATAGAAAGAAAGAGCAGAGAATCTACATAAATTTTAAAAGTATACCATTGCATAAAATTTATCGGGTATCCTTTATTACTGAATATTTAAACGCGCTCTTAAGGGGCTGATGAGGGCATAAATTCTTTAAAACTTCAAATGTAGTTTGTTTTGTTATGAAATTTATATCATACACCTAACGTTTTTGAAGGGTGGGGATAGCAAAGTGGCCCCGAACTTCTAGGTATCATGCTCATCTAATGAACATATGAGGGGCATAACCCCTTAAAATCATTAAATATTTTGATGAACTTAATATCATATGCATAACATTTTCCAGGGGAGATAATGGAAGTGATCCTCCGTCTCTATGCTACCCTTTTGTGCATCGAATATGTACGTGCTATCATGTTTAAGTTACTTGTAGAGAGAGAACCCTGCCCTTCTTAAATCAAAGGAAGCATAGCAACTGAAAATTACGTCTCACCTGAGGTAGAAGTAGGTAATAAACTTATTTAATATTAAAAAAAGAAAAGGAAAAATTCGAAGTTGTGTGTTGTTTTGCAGAAATAACATTCTGTAAATTAACATTCTGTTGATCCGTGGATTTAAAAGACTAAAATTCGTTTAATGAAACGACAAACACACCATACGATTTATAATGAAATTTAATTTTATTCTATACAAATTATAAAAAAAACAGTATTATGCATGTTATATTATGTATATTTGAAACCGGCGACAATAAAATACTGCAAAAACTGAAGTGTGAATATAGAGAATAAATAAACAATAATAAAACAAACAAATTAAAATCTAACGATACATATTTCTAAAAACGAAAATGAACGATAAATAACTTGTAATGAAAGCAAGTAATAGGTAATTTTTGAATGATTTTTAATAAAAGCGAACGATAAATATTTTTTAATGAAACAAATTAAATGAACACTATTTAAATTCAAAGTTTCTAATCAGAAATGCATCCTTTTTAATCAAAATTGTAAAAAATATTTTCGATTATTTAGTTAAGTATTGATTTCTAAATAATAACGTTATTATTTCAGCGCAGTCAATATTCTGCATAAATACTAGGATTAATTAATGACTTTGTAAGTGTTATAAAACTTATTGATACAAAACTTCTGAATTATTTATGAATAAATATATAAATAATTTTAGTTTTTTTACGGAAATATGTTTGCGTTTCTTGGCTTATACTTTTGAACGAATATAAACATTACTGTTTTTAAAAAATATATTATTATATTAAAGATTTCTTGCAGAATTAATTAACATGAAACATTTTTATACAAAAAAAAACAGTAATGAATTTAAAAGAAAGAAATTAGCAAATTAAAACATTTCTCGAGATTAAACATTAGCTTCTTTTATTAACTCCCAATATCAAAAGCTAAAATAAAACAATCTAATCTCAAAATTATTTGTTTAATTGGTTTAAAAACTAGAATCAACGAATTTAATTTTCAAATTGCTGATCAGAAATGAACTATTTTAATAGATACTTATAAAAATATTTGCTGTATTATTAAGAAAAAAGAATTGTAAAAAATCTCAAGTAAAAATTATTTGAAAACTCGTGTATTTTTAATTTAAAATCAAAGTCGTGTAAATTAGTGATTAAATACACTCAGCAAATATAAAAATTCACGGTATTTTTCCTGGCAATGAATACTCCCTTTTAAATTGCACGTTTTCAAATATGAAATCTTTAATCTTTTCTGAAAATAAAATACAGTTATTTTTTTGGACCAGTTTTGACGAATCTCTCGATAATTTCTTGGAGAATTGAAACAGAAAATAACCATCCTTCACAACACACAGTGCTGTTGATTTTGTTCTACTTTATTTTGTGACGTTAACATGTCACGTGACGGTTAAGTGACAAGGCTCTCATTTACTAAAGTCACGACAGAACTCTATTAAAATTTAACATTTTAAATTCGTATATCCGATTTTAACGAAGTTAAAACCATTTTTATAAGGAACTACGCATTTCAGAGCAATTCAGAGTTTTTTAAAATTTCAGTTGTCTGCGAAAAATTTGTTTGTTACAGTTGGAACTTTGAAAAGAACTCGGAAGCATTCAAACTGCGGATTACAAAGTCATTTCTAGATTTAGCTATAATTATGTGAATATACATTAACACACTATTTGCTCACAAAAATAGCTTGAGTTTTCATTGGCGTAATACCTCCAAGTTTCGCCAGTTCTTTTAATATTATAGTGTCACCGCTTATTAAGGCCAGGAGACCACTCAAGTATAAGGGTTAAAGAGTGACAATGAGAGATCACCGTGATGATCGTTGATAGTGGAAGTTGGTGGGAAATTAATTACGAGAGTCGTTACAAAGTTAAAGCCTCCTATTTTTTTAAACTCAAACAGTTCAAGAACTACGAAGATGGGAGTGGTATCATTAAAACAAGCGACCTTTTGTGCTCCAGAATATATTTTTCTACATAGTCACCACCATTTTCGGTGCACTTTTACCAGTAATTGACGATGGCTGTTCACTGGCGTCTAGGGCGCGATTTGTCATACAAGGGCCGTTCAAAAAGTAAAGCGTCCTGTTTTTTTAACTAAAAAAAAAGAGCTACAAAGACAGAAGTTGTACCAAAATTTATTATTCTTACATAGTCATCACCATTCAAAATGCAATTTTACCAGGAATTTAATAACGAATATCTGCTTCTGATGCATGTTCATGGCTGGGGTTGCTTTCTTAGAGTCTCACACTGTAAATATCTGCAACAAAGAGATCAAACTTTCAAGTTATGAATACATAAGTTCAGTTATCATGATAGTGCTAACAATGAAGTTTGCAATCCCCTCTGGCCTATTCTGGTTTGATAAGAATAGGAGGCATTACATAATGAACGCCACTCCTATTTAAGCGGAGGGTTCAACAAGAACTTGTTTTATTTGGACTTGAAAACGACTATATTATAATCGGCTGCACAGCAGCTCCCCAATAATGTGTTCCACAGACGAACAGTTCTGGGAAAAAGTTTTGATAATGGAATTTTTGTTTAGATAGAGGTACAGATAGAAGGTAGAGCGCGAATAATTGTGAATATGATTTTCTATCGTTTATATGAACTTATCTATAAAAGAGAACACAATTTTATTGTGAGTGAAAACAAACAAACAGAAAACAACGACATTTTTATCGAAAATTTTATTTATTATTCGTGTGCTCCTAATATAAAAAATAAAAACTCTCACTATGAATAAGGTTTCTGAATTTTTTAGATAAGGATTGGTTACTCATATTATTTAGGATTCATCGGACTACTATTCTCATCTGAAATGTCATTTTCACAACGTTTCAGTAGCAAGGACCCGTGGCATAGTGGTTAGAGTACTTGCAAAAATGAATTCTAAAAATGATATTCCCCTGAAGGCTGAAGGTCGAAAATACAATTACGAATTACTTATCCAGTCATGGCTGACGGAACAAGAGTACGCTACCTCCGTGAAGTAAATAAAGGGTTTCGTTCAAAATTCTGTTCAAATTCCCGAGTTCGACAGAAACATTCACGAGTTCGACAAAATACACCTAAAGAAAATCGGAGGTGTTACATCGACTGTAACATTGTGAAAATCACACTCAGGATGAGAACAGTAATCCGATGAATCCAAATAATACGAATCTTAATATGAATGCCGGTAAAAAATAAAACTACGTCGTTTTCATATCGAAAATAAAACTCAATAAGGCGCATCTCACAATCGCCTTGCTACGATTTCTTATGTGTTCATCGCTGTTAATTAAACATGCTTACAGATTTAAATGTATTATATAAATAAGCAAATTATATTGATGCCAATAAACACACGTAGGTTCGATAGGTAGTTATCGTGATTCGCATCGCATATCTTAAACTTTTCATGCCTTTGTTTACTAATGTGTTTATTCAATTACATTGGACTTTTTGTGGACCATTTTGTGCTTTTTTATTCTTTTTAATCTAATTAATATGATTTTTGTTACATTAAAAAGTAAATGCATCATCATCATCATCATCATCATCATCATCATCATCATCATCATCATCATCATCCGGCAATTTATAAAGATGAGGTCATAAAAGACCGCGATAGAAATCTGTTTAGACGTTACAAGAAGTTTTATGTTGTTTCCGTTAAATCTTATTAATTTGATTTAATCATAATATTGTTCAACATGCAGGACCCGTGTACGGCGTTGCCCGATAGAAGTATATCACAAAGCCAGAACAGATTCGGTAAAGAAAAAAAAAACGATTGTTAGTGGGATTATTGTGAAACTTGGAAAATAACGGGCATTGGTGGCCAATGCCAAGCTGAAATCAACTGACTTTCATTTTCTGGCAGTGGCAGCAAACAGAGCCACTGGCAGTGATTGTTGTCACTGTTGTTTACTGGCGATTAGTACTGTTTTGGGGCGATTACTTGTGTTTACTGGTGGGCACTGGCTGCTTTAGCAACTGGAAATAACTGGCGACTATTATCGGTGTTAGCATCTACTGGCAGAGAATGATAATCGCTAGCAGTTAGTGTGTATTGAGCAGTAAGCAGTGGTGGGCAAATCGATTGTCTTCAAAACTCGTTACTGTCATCCAGTGGCGGGCACTTTCATCCGTCGTGGTCATTTCCTTTTTAAGGTAGTTACTGTTACTTTATGGCATGTGCGGTAACTGGCGAGTACTGATGTACCATGTTACGATGTTCCAATTAAATATAACTGTATAACTATAATAATAATATTATAATAATAATAATAATAATAATAATAATAATAATAATAATGTGAAATACGAAATAGTCATAGAAGTCGTAATCCATTTTCCACACAAGCACATTTTGAATAAAATATGGTTGTTTTTCTTTTAATATTTTAATATTAAAAGTAAATCATTTTTAATTATAAGTTGAAAGTATAGGCGATGCAGAAGAAAATTACACTAGTGTTTGATATAAACATTGTCCGGTTACTTAATTGAATTTCGTTTGTTGGTTGAAAACACAAAATCAAATTGGAATGAAAGAACATATACGAAACTTTAACGTGACCGCCAGCCATTGTAAACAACTGACATCGGAATTAGTGGCCTATACTTCTTACTTGCCGAATACTAATGAAAACAGTAAACAGCAGACGCAGTATCATGAACACTAACAATTATTATTATTATTATTATTATTATTATTATTATTATTATTATAATAATAATAATAATAATAATAATAATAATAATAATAATAATAATAATAATAATAATAATTACACTATTGTATGTGGCTATAAAAAATACGTAATAGCAATAAAAATGTAGAAAATTAAAATTAACAATAGGGAGAATAATAGAAGCAACGCTTTCTGAATGTAAAAGGACAAAAGATTCATCAAGATCAGATGAAAGTATCCAAGTAATCGTATTCCAAAAATATAAACGTTTTAATTTTTTGTATAGTTATAAAAATGCGAAGATACGATTAGTGTTAGTAAAGCTAGTTTAAAGCACGTAACAATTAAGAAAATTAGTGTCGGTTTTCCTGTGTTATTATTATGACCATGGCAACAGCTTATCCTTTTCGCTGGTTTGATTCTCATATATATATCCATTGATATCATAAATGTTTTTGTGTAGAGTGATGTGATCCTCGGTCGATTCATTGTGTCTAACTGTGTCGGAAAGTAAAGTTCTAGATATAAGCAAATTGATGAATAAAGTCATGAAATTGATTGAAAGAATAATTGAACAGCAAATGTGAAGTCAGATAACCATAGATGAAATGCAGTTAGGCTTGTGCCATATTTATCCAGAGACAAATTCAAGATAACTACCTTTGTAAGAAAAACAACCTGTATGCCAAGAGATGTTATGTGGAACTCTTTTCCATTTGCCTGCTTCCCAGCTGACTACAACTTGGTTGTCTTCAAGTCCAGCATAAACAAATTCTTGATGAACCGCCCGCTTAAGTAATCCAATTTACCAACTACCCATTACTAACAATTACAATATATCCCTTTGACTACTGTACACTCCATAACACTTATCCTCGAGTGACCTCCGGGCCTTGATAAGTGGTGACTACTATGAATATATATATATATATATATATATATATATATATATATACACAGTCGAGAGTAAAAACAATTAAAAGAATATGCCATTTTCTTACCCTAGTTATGATCTATAAGAATAAAAATGCAGATTAGAAACCGTAGGATTATTAATAATTAAAGCAGTAAAATTTACGCCGAAAGTATAACCCATAATTCAAATAGAAAATTAAGATTATTAGCAGTACGGGTAATATATTGTCTGTGTTTGTGCAGAGGGCAAGAAAGCAAAAAAAAAAAAAAAATTGGGGCTTGCAGTTGTGTCAGGTGAGGGAAACCTATAGAGCAAAAAAAAAAACAAAAAAAAAACGCGTATTTAAGCAAGGCAGCTATCGGCTTCCATTTGTGCGAATGCAGAAATTGATAATTGGAACGCTAGATGGTTGAAAATATCTTGCTTGACTAATATGAATACGGCTTTCTGTCGTTTAAGCTAAATAAAAAGCGTGTACATTTGTCATTTAATTTTTTTACATAGTCAGCACCATTTTCAATGCACTTTTGCCAGCGATGAACGATATCTCAGTCGTAAAAGTTGGGATTACCGGTTTACGATATTTTCCGAACGGTTACGCACAAAACATCTTACAAAACAATTCTGGAGCACAAAATGTTTCTCGTTTTCATGGTACCACTCACATCTTATTATTCTTAAACATCTTAGGTTTCAGTTACTTTTGCAACAACCTTCGTAATATACCATAATTTATTAGAAAGTAGTGCACATGTTCCTCGCGCGTGTGTGAGGGGAATGGATAAATGATACACGATTCTCGTTCTCGTAATTCGATGGAGACAATATTCTCTAAGTACTGGTCTAAGTAATTGAAACAATTAAAACATATTCCTGAATAAAGGATGTAAAAAACATTTCTTTATCCTAAAATATACATGTGCAACATTAGTTAGTGATCTTCCGTGGATTACCTTTTTGAATTATTCTGGAAAAGTTAGATAGAGAAATGTGTTCTGTTCGTAAATAATAAAACTCGTTCTACGCAGAGTCGTATAATTTAACATAAAATTGTCACTCTTCTCTGGCTGGGTTTGCAAAGCCGTCGGATGAATGTTTTAAAATTCACCAGCGGTGAAAATATTTAGAAGGATGTATATCAATTCCTACCGTAGCTGTTCATTATAGTCTGAAATCATAAAAATTTTTCACTCGTCTTTTAAGATGTATAGCAGTAAAGTAACATATTGAATTTTCAAGCGTTCACGACAATTTTAAATGCTTATACAAAAATAGTCTGGAATCTTATTGAACGCATCTCATATCTCTACATCCTTTAACATGGCGACTTAAAACAATATAACAACAGCGTATCCTTATTTGAAAGCCTCGGATTAATTACACTCAATAATTCTAGCCATTTTGAAGACTATCTGCCTTGCATTAGACTTCATTCAATAATAAAAACTAAAGATTTAAGATAGTGAGAATAGAAATACGAGGGGTGTGCAATAAGTAATGCCCCTTACCCACTTCCATGTGTCTGATCTAGCTGAAATTTTGCATGTACAATGATTTATATCTTTGCGGATTATGTGGCAAATTACAGCTCTGCACTAATTGTGGTTTCTGTTTTACAGTTGTTTGAACTGAATCAGGTGTGAAATAGAGCCTGTTGAATGTCGAACAGTGATCCGGTTTTTGTATTTGAAAGGACTCGTGATGAAATGAAAGAAACTTATGGTGATAATGCCCCATCATATGACCTTGTAAAACGCTGGCATCGTGAATTCAAAAATGGCCGGAAGTCTGTGGAGACAGCTCCCAGGCCTGGTAACCCCCCATGCCATTGATGAGGCATCTGTCCGTCAAGTTAAGGCTGCCATTTTGGAAGATCGGCGCATTACTATTCGGCAAATAGCCCAAGATGTCAAGATTAGTACAGGGTCTGTGGAAACTATCATTCATGACAATTTGCATATGCATAAGGTGTCTGCCAGATGGATTCCCAGGTTGCTCACACCATTCCAGAAGGGAGAACGCGTCGAGTGCTCGAGGATGAATTTGAAGATAAGACAAAGTTTTTCAAAAGACTGATTACACAGGATGAAACTTAGGTTCATCACTATGATCCAGAGACCAAAGCCCAGTCAATGCAGTGGAAGCACTTGGACTCACCACCCCCAAAGAAGGCAAGGGTGCAGCCCTCCGCTGGCAAGGTCATGCTCACAGTCTTCTGGGACCAGGACCGAGCAGTGATGACAGATTTCCTGGCAAAGGCTAACACAATTACAGGATCCTATTATGCTTCACTTTTGAGGAAATTAAGGGAAGCTATCAAAATCAAGAGGCGGGGCAAGATCAGCAAAGGTACCCTCCTCTTGCAGGACAACGCTCCGGTTCACAACTCCCATGTCGCCAGATGAGAAGCACGGGCGTGTGGTTATGAAACTAACCCCGTCCTCCCTACTCTCCTGACCTTGCCCCCTCTGACTTTCACCTCTTCGCAGCCATGAAATTGTTTTTGAAAGGAAAGCGTTTCCCAGATGATGCAACCTTGATTTCTGAAGTCACGTCGTGGTTGGATGACCAATCTGGGGTGTTCTACAAAAACGGTCTTCAGAGCTGCATCAAACGATGGCAGAAATGCATAGCTCTGGGTGGTTCCTATGTAGAGTAAGGCTAATAACTGTGCCAAATTTCGTTGCTCTACTGCTTTGGGAAGTGGGTCAGGGGCATTACTTATTGCACAGCCCTCGTACATCGTTAAAAAAGTGAACAGTTTTAATAGTGTGTAATGTAAAGGGATACCGCATTATAATTTCTTTTACTTAGTGGGAAACGTCATAGTGTAAGTACAAGAAGCGTTTATTGTTAATGAAGTTGTTTCGTTCAGAAACAGTGATGAACATCTTTCAGAAAAATCATTATTTTTTTCTTTTTTGTCGTCGATCCGAACGAAACAGTCAGTATCTCGTTTTATTGAGCTTAATTCTTCTTCCTATTTATTTTATTTATACATCCGAGTTCCACTGCATTTTATTATATATCGAGTATATATTTCACACACACACACACACACACACACACACACACACACACACACACACACACTCACGCACGCACGCACGCACGCACACACACCCACACATAAACACACATATATATAAGGAAGTCTCGAAATAGAGATGAAACGTTGATGAACACATAACTCTGTTTCTTTTTATTTCTCTCTCTATATCTATCTATACACACACATAAACACGCACACATACATATATATATATATGTAAATATATATATATATATATATATATATATATATATATATATATATATATATATATATATATATATATATATATATGGAGATAGATAGATAGATAAGAAAAATATCTGTCCTGAAGTCGTAGCTTGTCTAAAGGAGTTCTTACCAAAGCATGTATGATCAAATGTAGGCAATAATATTCGTATAAATTAATGCACCACACACACACACACACACACACACACACACACACACACACACACACACACACACACACACACATATATATATATATATATACATATAGTGCATTAATTTATACAAATATATATATATATATATATAATACTAGACTATCCGTAACCCGTTGGGTCAGTATGTTATATTAGCTATGGAATTAATGTATGAGCCTGACACTTGTTACATAAAGAAATATTTTTGTGACATAACAGAAACATTTCTATAAAAGTATATTAAAATAAAAAAAGAATATAGATAGATTTCTATGAGTCATTCTGTTTATAATTGTTTATTTTGGAAAAAAAACAAACAAACTTGCAGCCATTCAATATAAGTGCTTTGCCATACTTATAGGTAAATCTACACTGAAAAGATACCATAATACTTCAAGTTACATTCAAATTTTGATATATATTTAAAATGAAATTGCTAGTTGAAAGTACAGAGTAATTAAAAACACTCTCCCCTGTTAAGAATTGCTTTTTAAATAGAAAATGAAAATAAAATGTAACTATTTTTCATTTATTTTAAACAAACATTCATGACCCATTGGGTCAAATATTCAATTTATATGTTAATAATAAGGCCAATAAAACTACTTAAGACAATGCGGAAATGAAGGATGTAAAAAAAAAGCAGAAAGTATTAACAATTGTTTATTTGGATAATTTAATCGCGAAAAAAAAAACAATTGGGACGCTGAAAACGTACAAAGTAAAACAATATGTTTTATTGTCGCGTATGTTTATGTACGCATGTGCAACCGGAAGTCGTAAACGGGATGTGTGGTTACAACACCCGTTACAAGGTCATTTGAGTTTTATAATTATATATATATATATAAATATATATATATATATATAAATATTTATATATATATATATATATTTCTGTAGAAATATATTTTCTTATAATATGCACCAATCCTTATTTAAGAAGCTCAATGTAATTACAGAGCAATATAGAAAATTCAATATGGCGTAATTGAAAAATAAAAAGGGATTTGCAGCTTCTCTTCCAATTTTTGGATTTTAATCATGTCAAATCACACTTCAATTCCCTTTGACGGATTGATTGTTGCCATTTCTTCTGATGAGTAAAGGCCATAATAGATTCACTGATTGATATAATGATTATGTAATTGATTTTGCGCTACGAAACAGATACTGTCAAGAATTGTATAAGTCAAATGAATAAAAGGAATAAATTATAAGATGGTCAACATCATGAATTTTGGAATATAACTTTTTGTCATTTATTCTCTCTCTCGCTCTGTCTGTATACACACACACACACACACATATATATATATATATATGTATGTATATAACTACTTCATTTACTCACATAAAATTAATATACAAAAGTATAAATTTATGCGTAAATTTTAAGTATTTACTTCAAAAGTGCTCAATACGTAGGTAGAGCTAGTTAGTAATTTATATTTTATAAATTACTATATATATATATATATATATATATATATATATATATAATGTGCATGTGTGTGCAGAAGCCCCAGTTTTCAACACTGGACATGTGTAATCAGTATATTATTCTAAATGTTTTTATTTTTATTGTGTGTGTGTGTTTGTGTGTGTGTGTGTGTGCGTGTGTGTGTGTGTGTGTGTGTGTGTGTGTGTGTGTGTGTGTGTGTGTGTGGAGGAGAATAGACGTAAAAATGACACCACACCCCTCGTTTTAAAATTAAAATATTCCCAGTTTGCGTGAAATCTTACCCATAAGTATTCGAAACGAATTAAGAAAATTCCCCAAATTCCCAGACCATCTAGGTATTTTGAGGGGGTGAGGAACTAGGGTTCATAAAGGTTTCACGTCTCCTTAGAATATTCAAATATAATCTTTTGGCATGAATTTTGCACGGAACATTCGACACAATTTAAGCAAGATTCTCAAATTTATTTTTTTTTTTTATTATCATCGAAGAATTTGTAAACACATTGACAGGGGGCGATTCTTGAACTTCACAGTGAATATCAAAACATTTCTGATTTGAACTAAATTATTATATAATAATATA
This sequence comes from Euprymna scolopes, assembly GCF_053919585.1. Classification (NCBI taxonomy): domain Eukaryota; kingdom Metazoa; phylum Mollusca; class Cephalopoda; order Sepiida; family Sepiolidae; genus Euprymna; species Euprymna scolopes. Next base: position 113,238,283 of record NC_136483.1, on the reverse strand, counting down.
GAGTAGCGACACTTTTTAAATAATATTTTTTTTATACTAAAGAAATTATTGTATTTAGTTCAACTCGGCTGACTGAATAGGCCACATTTTTTTAACATGGCGGTAGACTTAAAATTCTCATAGCACACTTATCATTAAAAGATAATCAATATTTCCGACTCATGGAATCTTTTCTCTGCTATTATATAAAAAGTAATTTGTGTGTGTGTGTGCGCGCGCGTGCGCGAGTGTGTGTGTAGGTGCGTGAGTTCATTCTCTATGAACTCAAACACGGCTTGGCCGATTTTTATTAAATTTTACACAAAGGCAATCTATGTATCTGATAGTGTTCTTAGATAGGTTTTGTACTGCAGTGTCGTTCGATAAGTATCAATAATCGATAATTGAAATAATCAATGAAAGAAGCAACAGATGATTTTGACTCATACAGCCTAACATCGCAAGCGCACTTGAGAAGTTTTATTGCTACACAAGCCGAAAGGCACAACATATAAAATCAACAGCAGGCTCTTTTATATGATAGGGACGCGTTCGAAATAAATGTTTCTGTTGAAAGCACAATTGAAATATGATACTTGACTTTTTCATTTTAAACTTAGTTCAAGCAATTATCACCGAACAAGCAGTAAGGCCAGACATATAAAATCAACATTAAGTTCTTTTATATGACAGGGGCACGTTCGGTATTATTTTTCTGCTTAGAGCCCAATTGAACCATGATACTTTATTTTTGCATTTTAAACTTTAATTCAAGCCATTATATATAAATTCATAAAATCGACAGTAGGTGCTCTACAGTGGAATGTAGACTACAAGATATTGTGGACTAAGTAATTGGGGGGGGAGGCACGAAAAGCTTCCTCCCAGTGTACCGCAATGGTTTCTCAACTATAGCAGGCGATCAATCGATTGGGCGATTTCACCGAATATGATGCCAATAAAAATATGGGAGTGTGAAACATTCGTTGATCATCATTTAACCCCGGGCAACGTCGGGTTTAGCCACTAGTTTGTAAGTAAATAATAAAGTTCAGTTTGAAGGCTAAGGTTGAGGTTACCAGTAAACTATCTCTTCATCTTACTGCGCATTTTCAATCTAGTGAAATCCAACTTTTAAGTAATTATAACTATATATTTTTTAATGAAGTTATAGAATTACTATTGTTATCTTCACCTTTCATTCTGTGCCGACTTCTGATGGGAAGTCTCGGCACGAGATCGAGGGGACGACCTTAGTATAGAAAAAAAAAGGAAGAACGGCAACTGACAGAAGAAGAGAAAATAAGAGAAATATCTTACCTCTGTGTCTATTCCCCAATTCTAGTCTTGCAACAAATTACGATTATTGCGATCTTGTAGTAAAATTTCTTGCACAAATGTTAAGATGTAATGTCGTATTAAAACAGTTATATTACATAGTGGGTGCGAGATATTGTTCTTTTAACGGCACAAGATAAACGTATAAATTATACGTATTATTTGTCCAGGGGATATGATATCGACGTATAAACTGAGTCACGTTGTATCAGAGAATTATCACACAGGTATATATTACAATTCATATTTACTTAAAGGTATCATTTTTTCATAAGAAGAATAATATATGCTTCATACCTTTCCTTTCCCTATAGTCCTTCTATCTTCACTGTTGGGTTCTGTTATGAAATATGAAATGGCCAACACCATAACCAAGTGAGACCTCTGTTCTTCCTTCTTTTGTGAAACCACAGAACAACACTTTATATTTGGAAAATATAAATTGATTTCAGCTGTCTGAAATAGTCTTCACAAGGAATCTGCATTTCGCGTCTGCATGCTTGTTCTTCACAGCCTCGCTTCCTGGCTTGAAGCACGTCTGTTCACTTTCGTGACCAAACTCAAACTCTACTTCTTTCTCTAACATTCCCGACCTCTTGATCCTTTGACCTCAGTTCCGTTACGTCATCATTAAAAAGCACACGTATCTCAACGTGCGCCTTTTCCACGTATGCCTGCCCAAAGTCATTTTGTTTATTCAACCTAACTAATTTATGTAAACATCCTCAGTTAAAACCCATTGCTACGCTTTATTCTATACACAATAAATAACTCCCGATATAAACTATTTAAAAAATCACTGATGAATAGATAGATAGATAGATAGACAGATAGTTCGATAATAACTAATTTAACTTTTTAACAATGTTATTATCTACCCCTAATTTCAAAGGTTGAAAAAGATTAACATAGATCCAAAGGAATCTGTATATGTCTAAACATAAACAGATAATAAACGTGTTATCGTAGTAGGATAAGGAAAGAAGAAAAAAGTACGTCCAACAGACGAGCCTCGTTCTGACATTCGGAAAATTTAAGTTTACAACTGGTGAAGCTATTGAAAAGTAACCCTTCTGAATGAAGATGGATAAAAAAATATTTTAAAAATTAATTTCTTAATTTTACTTAAAAACAAAATGTAAACATATATAAACAAAATATTTTAGAAAATAATTTCTTAATGTTAAATAAAAATTGATTGTACAGAATTTTTAAAAATATATATTGAAAAATATTGCAAAGTGTATGACTGATTCTTTAAGATAATAGGGACGCCTGAAACCTTCCTTCCAAAACGAAACAGCTTTAGTGTTTTTACTATTTTAAAGCGCTTTTTTGTAAAGTTTGAAACACAAATAGTGGCTAGTTAACTTAAAACAAGGGCGCATGGCGGAAATTTTTCAGGGTTTAAATGTATTGTAATGCTTTTATTGTGGTGGAAAAACATTTTTCAACCGCCATATTACTTCCTATTTATTTGCCTCCTCATGAGGCCAGAGTTAAACACAAGATCGGTTTTTAATGTAGAGAAGTATTTATTGCAAAAAAAAACAAAAAAACAAAAACGAAATGGTGAAATATAAAATTAAGCTAAAAGTAATTTGTTTTTTTAATTCAAAGAATTAAATAAAGAAAAAATTCAAGAAAATTTCGAACATTTATTATTGTAAACATAACGAACAAGTGTCAATAAAAAATGAATGATTGCAACTAAAGGCAAAATAAGTCAAAATAAAAAGGAATACAGATTTTTTTAAACAGCAACGTTCAAATGTTTGTTTGCATAAAGCAGTTCCACGATTTTTTTTTTTTTGTAAATAAACAATTCGGAGAGGTTAATTTACGGTGAAGCTGAGTTAAGTAGGTCCAGCAGACGAGTGTTTTGTATATCTATCATTCAAAGGGTCGATAATGGTAGAAGCACCGGTGTCACATGTCACGTGACCTAACTGTTCAGATTTTTCAGAACGAGGCTCGTCTGCTGGGCCTACTTATCTTAGCTTCAAGAATTCTTTCATATTTAATCATGTATTTTTTAATTTCTTCAATTAAAACCTTAATTTAAAACACCTAAATATCAGATAAGAAATACTTACAAAGAATATGTTAATATTGAAAATGAGATTAATTATATAAAACATAAGCACGCTTATGAATTATTTTTATTTTTTAATACTTTGAAATGAGGCTTCATAAGCTGTGTGTTCATTTTTTTGCGGACCGTTTTCACCATGTTTCGGCCAACTCATCCTCTGGGCTTCTTCAGATTATTAACCGCGACGGAATTGGAATGCCTAATCTTGTAAGTATATTACCAGTAATTACCGCCTTCCATAATTGTTGTCTGACCAGGTTTTGGCCAAGTGATCCTCTGGCCTCTTTGGATAGAATTGTAACTGGTATCATCAAGACAATGTTCACGTAGGACCGTGTAGATTCAACGACTCTATCTGTTGCGCCACGGGTTAAGGGAAGGGATGGGCTGGTCGAAACGTGGTGAAACAACAACTGCGAAGATGAAGATAAAAGTTTTAAAAAAAATAAAAACAAAAATTCCTTTATTTTGTTTAACTTTTTTTTTTATTATGATAAACGTGTTATTTATTCTTTTGCGGACTTTTATCCGCATTTTCACATTTGTCGTTGTTTCACACGGTTCCAGGTGAGCATTGTCTGAAGATAACGGTTTCAATCCTACCCAAGCAGACCAGAGGGTTAGTTGGCCAAAACGTAGTGAGACAACAAAGAATATGGAAGGCAGTAATTACTGTAGTAGTTATAAGAATCAGCATTCCGGCCCTGTCGCGGTTAACCACTTGAAGAAGGCCAGAGGACGAGTTGGTCGAAACTTGGTGGTAAACAACAACAATGAAGATAACGATAACGACCCGCAAAAGTATAAATAAACGCTTAGGAATTTTGGGAAAATTAAAAATATCTTACAATTAAAACAAACGATATATATAACATTTTATTTTATCTTTTTATCATTTAAGCCTAATATTGTTACATTACGGGGGATCTGTATGACATGGACGGGTGTATATATTACGTGCCTGTGTCTAACTTGTGTAATGTCTAGTGGTATAAAAATTATGACAACAGATACCTTTTAACAACAGACATGCAATAAAAGGGGCAAATGAGTTCTCTGGGATTGTAACATCGTAGCTGTGTAACGAGCATGCATATATATATATATATATATATATATATATATATATATATATATATATATACAAACATATATATATATATGTTTGTATATATATATATATGTTTGTATATATATATGTCTGTATATATATATGTTTGCATATATATATATATATATATATATATATATATATATATATATATATATATAGCGAACGTCTGTTTATTCTATGTGCTGTGTATTTTGGATTGTTTTACTCTTTTATTCATGTTGAATTCACCAATTCGTAACAACCATCATCATCGTCATCATTAATGCTCCTTCATGTATATTCTACATGTACGTGTATGTGTACGTGTATGCACATATGTATGCATATGCGTGTATGTATTCATTTATGTGTGTATGTGCATGTTGTCATGTGTGTTTGTGTGTTTTCTTGCGTATGTATGTTTGCGTGCATCTGTATGTATGTATGCTTGTATGTGTACGTGTATATGTTTATTTCGATGTGTGTGTGTGGGGGGGGGAGTGGACTCCCAAAAGCTTTGTTAAGGCAACCCCTCTGAGGCAAGCAAATCTCTGATTAAAAAAAAAACATAAAGCGGGAGACCAGTACCCGCATTAAGCTGGGCTGCATTTTGACTTGTTGCTGGCTATCTTGCTCATGCTTGTTGCTGGATCTCAACATTTTGAACCGAGAGAGAGACTTAGCTGTCGGACAAAGCTAAAACTCTGTAACATCATCTTTGTATAGATACTTCCTCAGACATTTGTCTATAAAAAATTGTCCGTGACGATGGAAAAATTGTCACGCGTGTAACCCTGAAATGCTGGAAGCATGTAATAATTGATCTGCCATCATTCTATACATGTATGTATGTATGCATGTATTACTGTATGTATGTTAATATATGTACTAGTGTATGTATGTGTATGTATATCTATTTGTATATGTATATCTATTTGTATTTGTATATGTATGTAAAATGTATGTGTGTATATTTTTATTTATTTATTTATTTTTATGTATATATGTTTATGTACGTTTGTATGTATATACGTATATATATATTTGTGTCTATGTATGAATATGTATATGTATATATGCATATATATGTATACATAGAAGTGCATATATATGTATGTGTAGGTATATGTAGGTAACTTTATGTATATGTATGTATATGTGCATATGTGTGTACGTATATGTATGTGAATATGTATGTATATGTGTGTATGTATTTGTATATGTTTGTATATATGTGTATGCATATGTATGTATAGGTGTGTGCATGTGTGTATGTATATGTTTGTATATGTTTGTATGTATGTGTTATATGTATTGTGTATGCATGTATGTGTGTATGTATGTATGTATGTATGCATGTATGTATGGATTGATGGATGGATGTGTGCATGTGTGTATGTTTATGGGTTTGTATGTATATATGTGTATATATATATATATATATATATATATATGTATATGTATATGTATGTCAAGGACCGTCTTCAATGTCATGTCTGCTTGAGCGTGTGAATTCGCTGGCAGGTCTAAAAAAAAAGTCATCTTCGGGCTCATGGACTTTCAGTGACTGAGGGAGTGGCACCCGTCTGACAAGATGTTGCAATCATCATATATATATATATATATATATATATATATATATATATATATATATATATATATATATATACGGGTGTATATATATATATCTATATATATAAAAATGTAAAGTTGGTTCGTTCTAAACAAATAAAACCCTATTTCTAAGTTACCAATTTATTTGAAATTTTCAGACAACCCATCTTTAGAGTCGAGGTATGTTTTTATGTTATTGAAATAAATTTACCTCGCGATTTATTAAAATTAGAATATTAAATAAAATAAATATATTTTTTTTTACTGCGAATCTGTTCTGTTGATAAAACTGAACTTCCGGTTCGATTCATTTCACAGCCACGCACGAATTGACGAAAGATTTCATTTTCTGTTAACTCGATAAGTAAAAAAAAAAAAAAAAAAAAACTTACTCATGTAGAGAGTGATCCGTGCTGAAATAATAATGTTATTATTTAAAAAGCCATTCTTAACATGGGGAAGGGAGGGTGTTTTGTACCTATTCTGTACTTTAACCTTACAATTGAATAAAAACATATAAAACTTTAAACGTGGAAAACGATTTTAAAAAAATAGCGCGGATCAGTCTCTGCATTAGCACACACACACACACACACAAAAAAAAAATAATAATAATGCAATATTTTAAAACTTTAAATTCATTTATGTACTTATGTTTTTTAAATTTTATTTATGTTAAGGCTTCACTCATGAAACATTACGTTTTAATTGCTTAGTTTATTTTCACGGCATTGTTTACATAAAAAAGTTTGTTTTAACTTTTTCTGGTAATCTCCAAAAATACCGTTAGGGCTTACAACATGGCCGCCAGAAGAGTCAACAAAAAACTGCGAATAAAATATATAAAACTCGTAATTTCTGTTTTTAAAGTGGGTTGTCAATTTTCTTTATGAAATATACTTCCAAAATACACTATTACAGTCGTTTAAAACATAATAGAAGTATTATTTTTTATTTTTTTTAAAAACAATGTCTACGCACGTTCGTAGACATTTTGTAAACATTGTTTTTAAAAAAAATAAAAAATAATACTTCTATTATGTTTTAAACGACTGTAATAGTTTATTTTGGAAGTATATTTCATAAAGAAAATTGACAACCCACTTTAAAAACAGAAATTACGAGTTTTATATATTTTATTCGCAGTTTTTTGTTGACTCTTCTGGCGGCCATGTTGTAAGCCCTAACGGTATTTTTGGAGATTACCCTTTTTCTAAACTGTTTCATTTTTACGACATGCCTCAACGTATTATAAACACCCTACCCCCCATGTTAAAAAAAACAAAAAAAAAACGCCCTTCCATAAACCTCGAAAGCCGTTCTTAACATGGGGAAGTTAGGGTGTTTATAATATGCTGGGGCGAGTCGTAAAATTAACGAAGTTGCTATCTATTATTTATTGCAAAAATTGCTTGAAATTTATTTATTTGACAAAAAAATTAAATTTTGGTACTCCTTGGGCGTTGAGTTCCATGGCAACCAGTAGAAAAAAATAATAGTCGCTCCCTTAGTCTCCCACCTCACCCCGCGCGTAACATATTTTATTTACTGACGTTGCCGTAACTAAACGATTATCTGTCACATTTACAAACATTTATTTATTTATTTATTTTGAAAAAAGTTTTACTTTTTATGAATATTAAAAGAAAAATGGGTACTCATGCAGAGAGTGATCCATGCTGAAATAATAACGTTATTATTTAAAAAGCCATTCTTAACATGGGGGGGTGTTTTGTACCTATTCTGTACTTTAACCTTGCAATTGATTAAAAAAAACACGATTTAAAAAATAGCGCAGATCACTCTCTGCATTAGCACCGAAAAATGTTACTATTTATTAATAATTTCTCACTTTTACAAACATTTGATTTTAAATTTATTTTTAAATGACGACTTTTATCGACTTATTTTTTAAATATCCCCCCCTCCCCACTGGTGTTTATTCCGAAATCCGTTGTTAACATGGAGAGGTTGGGGGTGTTTATTCTGAAAGCCGTTCTTAACATTTGTGGAGGTGGATCTAATGTAAAAAAAATAAATAAATAAATTAAAAAAAAAAACTAAATCATTTACTAATAACTTCTCACTTTTACAAATATTTTTTAATTTACATGCACAGATGAACAAATTGTTGAATAGTGCGAAAACAAAACATTTAGGTCCACCTCCACAATTTTCTTCTTTAAATGACGACTTTTATCGATAAATAATTTTACTTCTCCGCAACTTTTATTGATAAATAAATCTACTTCTCTGCCACGGGCACTGAACCCCTCCTTTTTTTTTTAATAGTATTTTCGGGTGGGTATGCTGACAACAAATATCAGTTAAATTTTGCAAATAGCCCCCCCCTCCAAAAGTGGTGTTTATTCCGGAAGCTGTTCTTAATATGAGGAGGTTGGGGAGGGGGGTGATTATAAGGTGGACCTAATCTAAAAAAAAAAAAAAAGTTGTTTATGCGCACATAAGCAACTATTTTTTTATTAACTTTTTTTTTAATTTTTAATTTAAAAATTAGTAAATTTCAATGAATAGAATAATAAATCATTTATCATTAATATGTGTTTTTGGTTTTGTGTTGAATGAAACTTTTTTTTTTCATTACAACAATAATGAACCAATTTAAATCTTCCGGCATGCGTTTAAGGGTTACGAAATTATCAATAAATCGTTTAGTTACTAAGCCAACGTCAGTAAATAAAAAAAAAATGTTACATGCGCATGCATTAGCCTTGACTAGGAGGGGGGGCTAAGGGAGATACCATTAAATAATTATGCTGGTCGCCATGGAACTCAACGCCCAAGGAGTACCTAAAGTGGCACTTATGCACTTATGTTACCGTGCTATTTTTTAAAATAGTATTTTCCTGTTAAATTCAACTTTTACAATATGTTTTTCTTTTATTAATTTGTTAAGTGAAAGTACAGATAACCCGGTCGGTTTCTAATGCGAGGAAAATCTAGCCCCCCCCCCAAAAAAAAGGGGTACTCTGGATAATAACAAAACATTAAAATTGCCTCAGTCTCGAAAGATTTCTTCTCTACTGAACGAGGAAAAAAACGGTGAAGTGTAGTTCACCTTCTGTTTCTCTCCCTCTCTCTCAATATCTCTCTCTATCCATCTCTCCCTTTCCCTCTCTCAATCTATCTTTCTCTCTATATCACCCTCTTCATCTCTCTTTGAGCTCCTTTCTCTCTCTAACTCCCTCTATCTCTCTCCTTTCCTCTGTTTCATCCCTCTCTGTTTCTAACACTCCACCTCTCTCTCTGTTTATCTATCAATCCCTTTATCTCTCTATCTCCTTCTCTTTCTCTATTTTCCTCTCACTGTCTCTTTTCTATCTATATATCTTCCTCTCTATCTGTCCATCTCTAATCCCTCATCCTATTTTAGTCTCCTAAATTAATTACAGTGAATAAGGCATTGTCAAAACATGGATAAATCCTATTTTAGTCACCTAATTTACTGACTGTGAGAATAGAAGTTATTTGGAAATTACTGCTACCTTGAACAGCACCAGAAGTAACTGGTAAAACCTTTCTAATTAAATTGATTTTGGCAGCCATTTGGTAACAAAATGACATAGCCTTAGCCCTTGCTGCATGAGGAATACCTGCGACCTTGCTGCCAAGTAGAAGAATTATTTATTCTACTTTAAAACATTCAACTTTTCAAAAATCTCATCTTCGACAACTCCAAAACATCCAATATGGGGAAAAATATTGCAGAAATGCAAACTTATTGTTTAGGATTAATGCACAATGGTACGCAAAAAATCACTTGAGGTTCTTGGTCGATCCTTGCAAGATTTGCGTGGCAATGTCAGACCATTTGGGAATGCAGTAATATTGCTTGCAGGAGATTTCAGACAAATGTTACATGTTATTCTTCAATCAACACCAGCAGATGAAATAAATGCTTGCCTCAAATACTCTACTTTTTTGTTCCATGTGAAGACATTAAACTTAACTCAAAATATGCATGTACAGTTGCAGACTGTTCGATCCGCACAAAAACTTTTGCATCACTTGTGGGAAATTGGGTACGAAAAAGTGCCAGCTGATCAAAGTTAAGGGCAAAATTCTTTGACTTTTAACTTCTGTAATTTCTGTAATTTTATTTCATCAAAAGAATAGTTAGTTTAAAAGGTTTTTGCAGATATTCAAAATATAAGAATTCCATTTGACTGAGTGAATGAGCTATTCTTGCAGGTCAATACAAAGATGCCCATGAACTTAACGCTATAATTAAATGTAAAATTCCAAGTGAGGTAGTCAAATACAAATCAATCGACACTGTTGTGAAAGCAGATAAAGTGGTTAATTATCCAACAGTTATATTTGCCAGGGATGCCACCGCATGTATTGTAACTGAAATTTGGTGTACTAATTATCATGTTGTGAAATATAAACCAATCCAAGCTTTGCAATGGCACATAGCTTGCAGTAAAAAAAAAAATAACAAACAATATCATAGAAACAGCAATCTTAACAGGACCTTTAACAGATGAATATATCTTCATTCCTATGATTCCATCGGATACATCATTACACTTTAGCAAATTGCACTTTCCAATTTTATTGTCATTTGCAATAACCATCAACAAAGCACAGGGAACAATCTTTACAATTGTGGGCCTTACAGTTACACACTGACTGTTTTTTTCACATGGACAATTTATGTTACATATTCAAGAGTCACCAAACCGGAAAATCTCTATATCAGCTAAGAAAATGGAACAACAAAAACTGTGTACCCATGCAAAATGGAAATTTAAACCTATAAGAAACATGCTTTTTCTCATTTTGGAACTTTTTCCATTGCGCCAATTTGAGCCACAGCAATGTGTGGCAGGGTACAGCTAGTATATATATATATATATATATATATATATATATATATATATATATATATATATATATATATACGGGTGTATATATAACAGATGTGTGTTTCTATAATGAGTCTCTTTTAACCAATGATTGTTAACGTTTTGATATTTGATTCGTCTAGTTTATTCTCTATTGAGTGTTTATATGTGTATACATAAAACTAACAGTTTGTAGAAATCGTTGTCGGTTGGAGCACCAGCAAAAACATATCTCAAATCTTTCTTCCACGTGTCCTTTCCATGCGTCCTGAAATTAAACGTGCTTCTCTCCGAAACTGAACACGCTCAGACGGGAATTATATTTTGATATATAATAATTCATTCTTTGCTGGGTTTTTTTTCCAAAGTTGGCGCATTTTGTATGATATTACATTTTTATAAGTGCTCCCCTTTTGACTCTCATGGGCGTCCAGTCATAAACCCCCATCCGTCTCTAACACATTGCGTATCGAAACTGATCTCCCATCTAACTACCTCTCAAAATCTATATTTTTATTACATCGTTAATACACGTAGCCTAAAGATATTTTCTCGTTTTTTTCTTGTATTATGGTTAGCTTAAATTTCATATTTCAAATTAATATCAAATTAACATTCCTGATAATAATTAAATGTAAATATTTCAACTTAACATAAATTTTCACATGTTTCAAATATTTCTCTCTAGCAATATACTTTTAGCGATAATAATAATAATAATAATAATAATAATAATAATAATAATAGTAATAATAATAATAATAATAATAATAATAATAATAATAATACAACCCTACCCTCATTGCCACATCCCCCTCCCAAAAAAAAGAGCGAGACCAAATAACCAAGTAGAGTCAAGGAGGAAGGAAAGCCCGACGAACTGACCAGACCTCAGCCGAATAAGTGCGAAGAGAACTGGGACTTTGGGGAGGCTTATTGCCACTCAAATTCCAGCAAATACCAATAGTTGCTGCCACCGAAAAATCAATGGCAAGCAGCTGTTGCGATAATGCAAATTTATTTGCAAATGTCATCGAAAGAGGTGGAGAGTACTGGAAACCTGGGGAGACTTGTTGTCACTCAGCTTCCAGGGGATACCACAGGCTGTTTTCAGGGAAAGATCTCTGAAGACCTACGTGAAAGCTCCGTGTGAGCCGCGAATAATAAATAAATAAATAAATAAATAAATAAATGATGATGATGATGATGATGATGACGATGATGATGATAATAATAATAATAATAATAATAATAATAATAATAATAATAATAATAATAATAATAATAAATACGAATTGTGCATAAATTAAATTATACTATTTAAGCGTATTTTACGACCGAACAACGCCAGGAGTATATATTCAAGCAAGGCGAGGTTTTAATAGTAACTAACTGATATATTAATGGGGTTTCTAACGTATTAATCAATGCGACAACAGTCTTTATCAAGTGTTTTTTTTTCATGGAACTTGTTGGTAAGTTGAAAAGCAAACTTTGTAGAGGAAACGAATCTTGTTTTGTTCCGCAATATTTGTAAAATATATGTTCACGTGTCATTTCTTGTGGCGAAATATGTTTTGCTTGAGTATATATCCCCGAGCTAATGCACACACACACAAAACAACAGTTAACGCTTATTTTTTCTAATGACTGTAAACAAAATGATTGCTGTTTTTACTTAACTGACGTAAATTAGAATTATTATAGGCAAAATTAGGTAGGTAATTATGTATATTCTAGATTCGTTTACAAGTCGCAGCATGCGAAAGAAACACATAAATTTTTACAAGCCATATACAATTATTTTGCAACTTATCATTCCAAACTCGAGGATTATTTTAGCATGTATTATTTGCGATCAATTTAACATTAGTAGAATAATAAATATGTGAGTAGGCGTGTGCACCCGTGAGCGTGTGTGGTCTTTTCTAGGTTGTAATAAATTGAATATCACATTATAATAAAAAGAACGATTCGGATTGCGCATTTTATAATATAATTCTCGTTCTCTTATTTTGGCTTTTAGTCCTCACATTCCATGAACGATGTTTTTGACAGAAGTGGAAGAATTGCTGTTTTGTAGGTATTAATGAAAATTGATTATTGGCTGTGTTTTTGTTTAACTTGAAGAAATATTTTATTTTCTTAGATCAAATGGCTTCATGCCGTGTCTGTAGCGATTTCCATTAAATATTTTTGGCCCCTCGATAAAAGGAGGGTGGACCTGTAAATTCAACCGTGTCCGTTCGTCCGTTCGAGCTTTTCTCAATAACTACGCCTTGAAATTTTTTGAAAGTTTGCACAAACATTAAACATGATAAGATTTAAAAAATAACAGAACGGATTTTCCGGGAAAACTCAGGTTGCCCCATCCAAAGGGTTCCTTTCGGATTGAAATAGCTAAAATTGACACTTTTGTGCTTATCAAAAGAAAAAAAATGATGCCTTGGATTTTTATAAAACTTTCTGAAAAGTTGTAACTAACTGATTTCTATATAATTTTGTTTGTCTATATTTCGCGATAACTCTTGGGTGTGCCCTGGGGGCTCTTTTACCGCTAATAAAACCACTCCATTTTTGGGACTATTTTACCATATTTGTCCCAAATTTTCTGTCTATGTCTACTTAGCAGTTTTGCATGGTGCTGACTTCAGATTTAAATATGTTAAGGCCTTGGGGACTTTGGGGGCGAAATGGGGGGGGTCAATGATGAACTTGGTCATTTTTATTTTTGTATGGAGCAGATCTCAAATTTACATATGTTAAGGCACTGCACCGTTTGTTCATTTTCACCAGGATTTGATGTCCACTGGAGACTTTTGGGGCTAAATGGTTAAGTGGGGATGGCAAACTTAGGCATATTTTTATGCCTCGTTTAATGTGCACTTACGGGGGACCATGCATGCTACACTTGTTTAAACTAAATTTTAAATAGTGTGTTGTCATATGCAAAAAAAAGTGAACCAAATTGTGACTCTGTGGTAATTTATCTTTTTATTCATATTATTTCCTTTTTTGCCTTCTTTCACATTGCCCATGTTTGTTATCCCTCCTCCCTCTCTCTCTCGTACCCTCTCTCTTTTTATATCTCTCTTTCCTTTTTTGTTTGTTTCTTTTTCTTCCCCTCCCCTTTCCTCCTCCTCCTCCTCTCTCTCTCTCTCTCTATCTCTCTCTTTCTCTCTCTGTCTCTTTCTCTGTCTGTCTGTCTGTCTGTCTGTCTCCCTCTCTCTCTCTCTCTCTCTCTCTCTCTATATATATATATATATATATATATATATATATATATATATTTACTGTTTTATGGGAAAGAATTCCAACAAAGTGCTTGATTACAAAGAAAAAAATTCAATATAAGAGGTTAATATTTATTTATTTATTTAAAATTGTACAGAAATTCAAAAAAACATTGGTACCGTCGGTTTAAACTGCTCCCCCTTATGTTAGGCTTGAAACCGATGGTACCAATCTTTTTCTGACCTTCTGTACAATTTTATATATATATATATATATATATATATATATATATATATATATATATATATATATATATATATAGCAAGTTTTTTGTAGGTTCGATCCTGGCTTAGGATCGATGTTAGTGTCTTAAATCTGCGATATAGAGAAACAGTCTGTCTATCTGTCTGTTTCTCTCTCTCTATCTATCTCTCTCTCTCTCTATCTCTCTCTCTCTATCTATCTCTCTCTCTATCTCTGTATATATATATATATGTATATATATATATATATATATATATATATATAGAGAGAGAGAGAGAGAGAGAGAGAGAGAGAGAGAGAAGGGGGAGAGAGAGCGATTAGTGATTCAGGGAATGGCACATCTAAGCTTATCTATGGAAATATTTATAGACTCTAACTTTAAAAATTTTTCACAACAAAGACGATGAAAGTAATTTTGAAAATTACTTTTCGCAAATCGATACAATAATTGCAGACAAAATGGCCGCTCAGATAATTTCTAAATACAATGAGAAAAAGCGGAGATAAAATTAATTGGTTATTGTAGCTGATGTACACCTCGCTTAAGTCGAATAGGAGGTCAAGGTCTTCATGGCAGCTGATCGTAATTATGCACAGTGCCGACGCTGAGGGCCTATGGGACCTCTATCAATGATGCAAGAATTCCGCTATGTGACTGCTAATATTAGTTAATGTTAACATTTAAGCAATTTTTAGTTGTTCCCAATCTTTTCACTTTTTAATACTGTGAAAAATTTGTGTTCGTTTTATTTGACGGGATTTTCAAAGTGCAGTCGATATTTTTAAGTTCAAGCGCACTGACTTCCAATACGTCATGCATATTTTATATTCTTTCAGATCTAGCAAGTTTTATTCATTTTCAAGGTTTTTGAAACGAATGCGATACTACGTGAAAAGAAAATATAAAACTTACTATCTTGGTCAATACTTGAGCTATGTTCAAAATCTAAAGTGCATGTCTTGGTTTACGGTATGTTAGATAGCAGGATGCATGTAAGGAGTAATAAACGGGAGTATATATATATAGTTTCCTTGTGTCATCTAGTGGGCATGATTCCTTGTGGATTGTGTGTGGCACACGGGTTACAGGTTACAGGACATTTACAATACGGATAACACAAAAAGAACGGGATACAGTTCTGGGTTATTATGCATCTTGCATACCGTCGTTCATTTATGACGAATCTGCCGAAAACTGAAATTATGCTCCATCCCAAGGAATGATCTCGGGTTGTATTTTCAGAAACTTTTATTCCAAATGCTTTCCCATTGGGAGATTACACGCGTTTTAGATTCTATTCCCCAGTGGGCTTCCACGTCCATTCAGCTCGACTAGTATCACTCACTCCATGTCCAACTGATTAACTCTAACTCTGTATATATCAACTATTCGTTTTCTATTACGCCATTCAACCCACATATCTTAACACGTTACTTTTTAATCATGTTTTCTCTACCCCAATCTGTTATTTGGAAATCTCTTTTTTTTTTTTTTTTTTTTTAGTATTTTAACATTCATTTCGTTGAAGTCACGTTCCTAGTTCTTTTGTTTATTGTTCTACTAAATTTCCAAAATAAAACATAAGCATATTTGTCTTTGTACACAAACTAATTTTGAATACCGACTAATAATAATTTTTTTTTATCTAACATTTAACTTTTAATGATAGTTGATTTTTCTAAATCGACTATCTGCAAGGTAGCCCGGTGTCACTCCTGCAAAATCTAACATCTTTAGTTGACATTTTGCCGAATGAAACTTAATCTAGGCCTCCATCACGGCGTTCTGAAGCAAGAGCACGCGATCTATACGGTATCCTCCGGAAGATGCATAAACACTAGGAATTAAAACCTCTTGGCTGTTGCAAGCGGTGCGCTTGCGTTCAATTTCAACTACACTCTACGCATAATACATCATGGGGTACAAGGTAGTGCGTAAAGGGTCAGATGTCGAGACTGATAAGTAGTGGCAATTCACAAACAGTCATTTCCTGGTGTTTTAGGAATAATGACCGTGACACGAATACTGCTATCATACTTATGGCCTTTCTGCAGTCACCCTTTTTATTCGGCGGTTGACAATACTGCCATTTAAATTGAGTTCCTTTGCCTGACCTTTGCAAAAAACACACCGAAAGCCCATCACAGTTTGGGAAAACTTTGTCTTAATAACACGCACGCTTATGTGCTGACAGTAGGCTAGCACCTGAGTAGATCCAGAGAAGCTATGGTGGTTGACAATTTTGATAAATTTCTTTGTTTATCGTAAATGGAGAGGTCATTGGTGGTGATTAAATTGCCTTTGTGACTCTTGATAGTATCGCATATTTGTGACTCTTGCCATAGCTCTCACCAAGGTCAGCATTGGATGTATTGATATTGTGATACTTATTTTTCAGCTTCTCGATGAATACGTCCATCACAATATATATATATATATATATATATATATATATATATATATATATACATATATATGGGTGTGTGTGTGTGTGTGTGTGTGTGTGTGTGTGTGTGTGAAAGGTATGTTGATTAAAGCATTGCTGGTAAACAAATATGTAAGATTATCAGAAGGTATAGTAATCCAAGACGCTGTCAGTCGCATCACTTCAAGACCCGCTTTCTTCCATTACTATAGCTTTATATATATATATATATATATATATATATATATATATATATATATATATATATATGCATTAGTGAAGTTGTCTGTGTGTGTCTGTGTGTACGTTTCCCTACCAAACTACTCTGTCAATTTTCAGTCTACAGACTCGAGTTTTGACGTAAGCGGTATTGAGATTTGGGAAAAATCTTTTTAATCGGTTTTCGGCCAGAATTTTGGCTGTTAAGGGGTTAAATTTCAACGATTGGACCTTTAAAAGCTCTACTAAACTCCTTTTCCAATTTTGGATCTCAATTTGTTTATGTAGGTTACGTGGACATGGATCAAACTTTCTCATTTGATTTGAGCCAAAAGCAATAAATGTTAAGGGGTCAAAATTGGGGTGAAAGTTATAAAAAATTTGACCTCTGCGGTCTCTACCAAATTACTCAGCCAATTTTTGGTCTAGAAATTTGAAATCTTACATAAAAAGTGTATTCTGACATAGGGCAAGCGTTTTAATCGCTTTTGGGCCGAAAACTTGGCTGCCAAGTGGTCAAAATTCAAAAGAGTTGACCTTTACGGGCTCTAGCAAACTATACAACCAATTTTAGGTCTAAACATTTGAAATTTTACATAAATATTATTCAGATATGCAGGAAGCTTTTTAATCAGTTTTTGGTCGAAAAGTTGGCAGCCAAGAGGTTTAAGTTGAAAGAGTTGTCCTTTGCAGACTCTACCAATCTCAATTTTGGGTCTAAACACTTGAAATTTAAGATGTAGATTACCTGGATGAGTGAAACTGTTTAATATATATATATATATATATATATATATATATATATATATATATATATATATATATATATATGCACATAAAGTTATGAACACTCAGTACATAGGACCTGAGCAAAGCCGGGCTGAACTGCTAGCATATACATATAACTAATCTGCAAATAAGGTTTCCGAACTTTTCAATCCGACGCGAATGATTACGACGCAGGTTACGCTATTTTAAAATTCCTGGTCGTGCCAGTTGTCCATTGTCTTCAGTTTGCAGACCCACCAATAATACACAGGCACTTTACCTCTGCTAAATACTTAAAAAGGTTCTGAAGTCTAAAAAATGCACAAAAATTGTCAAATTTGTCCCAAACAAAATAAACTATCAAAGCTCTATCATTAATAGAAAAAAAAAAAAACGATTCCATTTGAATTTTATTTCAGCGAAAAATATTCGCAAACAATGGGACACATATTTTTTCTGTATCATATTGCATACGAGCGGCTTTGCGTGCGTACGTGTTTGGATATGTTAGTATTCCAGTGTGTACGCGTATTCGTTTATGCATGTTCTTTTGTTAAGAGGTGGATTGTATGCCGCTATGTGTATGTGTGTTTTCGTGCGTTTGTACATGTTAGTTTCTGTGTGTTCATATGAGTTGATGTATGTACGCGTGTACGTTTGTGTGCCTGCGCGTTTATTTACGCATATAATGTGTTTTGGCTCTGTGTATATGATTATGTGCGTTTGTTCACGTGTACATGTATCTAAATCTTAGCGTACGTGTGTGTGTTTGTATATGGGCGCATATGTAGATCTCGGTGTGTAATTTCGTGTATATTAATATGTGTGTGTTGGGGGGTACATATGTGTGCGTGTGTGTCCGTGTGTGTACGGCAATAAAACATCCCTGATCTTCGGCCGTCCGCTTGATATTCGCCTTATTGTCAAGATCTGCTGATTCAGGAGAATGAAACACACACGCACCTCTTGCAGCTGTTTCATTCATCCTTCGCACGCCTTCATTCTTCTTTCTATTCAACTATCTTTGTTTCGTTTCCCGGTCACTTTCTTTTTGGCATCGAAACTAAAGCATCATCATCCAGTAACACACACACACACACACACACACACACACACACACACACACACACACACACACACACACACACACACAACACACGCACAAATGCACACATACGCAAACAAATTATATATATATATATATATATATATATATATATATATATATATATATATATAGTAAGCTATAAAATATGTATGGCAATTAACCTACCTACGTCGTTGAAGTAAATACTTAAAGTTTACGCATATATTTATACTTTCGTATATTAATTTATGTGATTAAATGAAGTAGTCATACACACACACATTACACACACACACACACACACACACACACATATATATATATATATATATATATATATATATATATATATATATATATACTAGCAAAAGTACCCGTCGTTAACTGGATTCCAAACAGCCAAAGAAAATTAACTCTGATTTATGAAAGTATGATAGGTTATGAAAAGGAAGGGTTGTAATGAGATAGCTTCGAATTTAGAGGTATCAAAACCAAAGCAAAATATGATGAAAGTAAAAATAAAATACATAAACCCCATAGTTTATTATACTATACCTGTTCACACTGAAACACTTATCATGATATTCTGTGGATCTATATTAAAAAAAAAACTTGTTAAACTATCTGACATATTTCAATTCTATGGAGGTCAGGCACGAACGAGCACCCTACAATTTTATTATACTATATTTCTTCAAACTGAAATATAATTATCAAAGTATACTTACGCAGATAGATATGAAAAGTCTTTATTAAAGTTTGTGTCTATTTCCATTCTATGGAGGCCAGGCGCGAACGCCGACCCCACAATTTTATTATACCATCCCTATTAAAGTTGAAACATACTTATCAAAGTATTATTATGTACATCTATATCAAAAACCCTTGTAAACGTTTTTTTTATTTTTAAATTTTTATTTCCATACTTTATGGACCAGGCGGGAACGCAGACCTCACAATTTTAATGAATCATCATTATGGCAGATAGAACATACCCATTCCTGTGTTTCGATCCATCTTCTTTCATTATCTGTAATCAGTTTTCAATAATAGTCAACCATATATGAGCCTATTCGTGACCAGACACACACAGAGGCGTTAAGCTTTATATTATAGATACAGAACAATAGGAATGGAAAATGAAGTCACAAAAATATATATATTGGTAAATATTAATTGGTTCATTTATTCAATAAGGGAATACAAACAATTAGTTGTGGGATGGAAGGGACTCTTTATTCCAAGGCATTTCGAAGTCTAATGCTTTTCATCAGAAGGGTAGAGAATATACTAGGTAACATAGTGGGGGATGCGGCGTCTAGCGTGAGGATGGTTGGTTGTTTTTGTTTTACGGCATATCAACCCTTTTTGGGTTATTTAATGCCGAATCCAAAGATTTTGAAGAAAAATTTTTTTAATAGAGTATATTTGTTGTTTTCACGTCGGTTTCTATTTTACCCATAGTTGGGACCCTAGCAGGTACTACCACTCCGGGTCAGAGTGGACCTGGGAGCAATGGTAATTAAAGGGTGGCTCCACGTTCCCCAAAAGCCCACAAGCTGGGGCCTCACCACTGGATATAGTTTAAGGTCATATCCAGGACCCCCATTGAGGGACTTTTACCCTCTGCAGGGGGGGGGGACAGTCGGCGTATTCTAATGCCCCACCAACAGAGCCCTAGCGTGAGGAACTTGTGACTTCATTTACTATTCCTTTTATTCTCCTATATAAGCTCCAATGATATTTTTGAGCTTTATATTGTCCGAATAAGTCTCCTCTTATAGAATTGATCTCACTCTTTTCTTCTAACGTACTAAGCTATATATATATATATATATATATATATATATATATATATATATATATATATATATATATATATATATATATATATATATATCCTTCTCGTCATACAAACATTAGCCAGTAAAATCTGTCGGATAAAGCAACTAAAAAAAATTATTTGACAGGTAGAAAGCAAAGAGCAATTCCACAATCCGCATCCGTTGTTTTAAATGAATTCGGAAAAAAAACCTATACTCTATTTCCGTAATGAGACGTTTTCTTTCTTGTTTCTTCCTTTGTTCTTTTATATCGATTCATATTTTTCCTCCCTTCTTTAAACTTTCCAGTTTGAGACGTTTTTGTATTTTTATTTGTTTAACATCACCAATTGAGGCGTTATTTATATGAATATAGATATTAGCAGAGACACTAATGAAGCATATATTTTCGTCCTATTTGACGGAGGTTGTACCCGCGTATGTACTAGTAGCCAAGGTATATGCGCTATCTATCCGCGAACTTGATGGAACTGAGGGTGAAAAGAAATAATTTCATTAGCGCCTCGCAGATCTCTTTATTTTAATTTTGTCTGCTTACACGAAACGTGGGTGAAAGGAGTCGCTTTAACAGTAGCAACATATTTATAAAAGTACATTAATGTGAACGTATATTTCATGTAGTATCCACTCATAGAATCATTAAATCTTTCTGAAACCCAACTCAGTGGAAAAAATTATGCCGATTTAAAATTTTCTTTTTTTTCTTCCTTTGAAGATTGTAACGTTGGGTATGGGGCAGTTAAACTAGCTGCCAACATTTCCCTGCTTTTTAGTGAAATCATCCGAGAGTTCTTTTTAGTATCCTCGTTGTTCCCTTAAGTGCAATTGTCTAGGTCTCTTTTGCACTTCGTTCACCAGGAATATTAGTTAGGTAATGTCTAACTCAGTGTCGCGGCAGATTAGCATGCCGTAGAATGGTTGCTGGTGTGCCGCAAAGATGTTATGCGCTACGTTGTTGTAGGTGGAAAAACATTTCGTATCATTATAAGTGGAAATGTTTGTATTAGTAAATACTAAATCATACATTATTATTCACCAGGAATATTAGTTAGGTAGGGCAATCTGTATTTATGCACACACACACACACACGCACACACACATGTACACACACGTGTACATGTATGTGAATTTCAGCGTGTGTATGCATGCATATGGATGCATGTGTATATGTTAGTGTTCAAGTTCTTCTTTATAAGCCATGTGGCACCTATAATAACTGGTATGATTGATATCCCTCTAAGATTCCAGTTTCTTTACATATCATACATTAGACCTGGATATTTTGTCTGTTTCTCTCTTTTAGATCTGTTCATCATTAGGGACACTCACTTCAACCAAGGTTGCCAATCTCTGACTGATTTCATATAACTCTGCCAGGTTTGACAGCAGCATTTTCAAGGTAGGTGGCTATAGGGATTACATGGTCCTAATAAAGTATATAAGTCATTTCCAACTGTTCTTTCAGGTTGGTGTTCCCAGGACTTGCTGTTACACTGGATGTTTACTTTTTTTATAGATGGTCCATTGGAGGTACTTACATACTCCATCATGTCTCACTGTGTAGTAGCCATCCCCTAAAAGAACCTTGCAACTTGATACCTGATGACTGACACTTTCCAATTCCGTGTGGTAGAATTTCATCTTTAAAGTGAGCGACTGTGTTTTTTTTAAAATCTTGATGCATAACAATAACGACCTTTGCTCTCTATAAGTTAATTCAATTTGTTAACAAGCTTATACATAATTCGCTTGTAAAACCCTTTATGTTTTGATGTGAAATATGCACCTAACTCATGTCCAATCACCTCTTGTGATGTTAACCTAAGTCCATTTAAGCAGTTTGTAATCATCGAAATTAAATGGTAATCCGAGGGAACTAGGTTAGGAGGGTTAGTTTTTATTTTATATTTATTTATTTTTTGTTTGTTTACTTGCCCCTCCAGGAAGGCAGAGTTAGACACAAGGTCGGTTTTTAATGTGGAGGAAACCAGCTACCCTAAAAAAAGTATTAATCATTAAGAATTTTTCTTCCACTAACCAAGACAAAAAAAAAATAAATAAATAAAGTGAAGGAAGTGAAGCGCAGCTTCAAAAAAGATACTACACTTTGATCCTGACCAGAAAGCCAGAATGAGGGTTTACTTCTCTCCCAATGCAAGAACTTGGACAACAGGGTCAGAAAATGGGATAGAGAAGTCAACGCTTACAAGGAGGATGGGCATTCTGACCTGCAAAAAGTGTCTGAGCCGCCCCGTCGAAATTCCCCAGTGGGGGAGCCTGAGGCGATTAACACTAAACTAACCCTCGGGGAAGACGCACCTTCTAAAACTGCACAGAACTAAACTCCCACCACAAAATCAACACGGCTCGAATCATTACGGGAATCGTCTAATCTCTGTGGAATTTGGAGGTCGAGAATACAAATCCCTAGCCGAGGACCACGTCAGGAGAATGTGCAGTATGGGAGCAAGATTTCATACCCCAATTCTCCTAGGAGATTTTTGTTCAGTAGTGCTGTGTGTGGACGAGCATTATCATGATGGAAGATGACCCCTTTCCTGTAGACTAAAAGTCATGTTTAAGTCAATATGGAGGATGATATTGCAGATAAATCTTAATGATGCTTTAATAATCCGAAGAAAAATGTCATAAATTGACCATGTTGATATGTTTAAATAAAAACAATATGCATAATGCAAATTAAAATGGTTTAAAATATCCCTTCTACAAAACGACTAAAACCTTTGCACCAATCTGATATGTTTGTTATAAATAAACTTCAGTATGCCTGACTTGTCCACCAAAGTTTCGATTATGAATGTCCAACAGTCTTTGTTTAATCGCCACTCAATGATGTGCCCCTCCCCCCCAAAATTACAGTAAATTTGAAATACTCCTTTCTTGACATTACTTTAATCTGGGCTGTGATATCCACCTTTAGTTTTTGAATACTCTGGGGATAGTTTTTATATATATTTTTTTTTATATTATCATGTAGACTTAAATCTGGACAATTACTAACTAATGAGTGTGAAGCCCATTCCGAATCACACCAACTGATGAAACAATTACTAAAAATATTCTCGCATATCATTTAAATATTTTTTATATAAATTTTCATTGTTAAGTCACAATTTTTAATTTGCATCATCATCATCATCATCATCATCATCATCATCATCATCATGAACCTGAGGATTACTCATGTGGGTCGAAAATACTTGTGGGTTTCTGTACACACTGGAACATAGCATCAGCTCGTTGATCGGCAAGTGAGAAAGAAACAACTAGAGAAGAAATATATACTTTTAATCAATCAAACTTGCCTTAATTCACACGCATTTTTCTATTGTAATATATATATATATATATATATATATATATATATATATATATGTATATATATATTTAGTAAGTTATAGAAAATATATATGGCAATTAAGCTACACAGAATATTCTGCGTTTCATTCTCGTGAGAATTCGTCAGGCTTACACACACACACACAAACACACACACATATATATATATGTATATATATATATATATATATATATATATATATAGTATAAGATTTTGTTAAAATTCAAAGACTCCCATTTTTTTTTTATATAACTTTCATTTATTTCACCATGGATTTCTTCAGCCGTTTCGTTAAGGGGTGTACAATTCCATGATTTCATGTTTCCATAGAAATTTTCCAACCCATCAAATCGTCAGATGCGATTTCCTTTCTATGTTTTTTAACAAAAAGTTGGTTTGTACATGATAAAGCTAGCGTTTTTTATTTTTGTCTTTTTTTTTAACAAGAAATTCCATAATCACGTTGTTACAGGTCAGCCATCTTGGACTCCCTATATATATATATAAATATATATATATATATATATATATATATATATATGTTTATATATATACATACATATACATATATATATATATATATATATATATATATATATATATATATACTCTGTTCTCTTTACAATGGTGTGTCAGGAAAATCTTACATGAGGATACTTCACTCTACAAGTAAACCTAGGCCATTATTCAAAAAAACATATTATTTGAAGCTTCCTCAACATTGGCTCATCCGCTGAATGGTGCATTTTCTCCGAGTGATGTTACTTCAAGTAACAGAAGTTAGATAGATACTCAACTACACAAGATCATCAAAGTGGCACCGAGCCTTGTTTGAGTGAAAAGCAATAAAAAAAATTTCTTCCCCTTTTTATTTTGAAAATTGTATTGTTGTCATTATAAAACTAATACACCATTTATCGTCTTTTTCAATATTTTCATACAAGGTTTGCATACGTCTGCAACGATAAGTGAAACAGCCAAGGGTGTAACATAGCGTGGACGCATGTATGCAAAAGCATGCTAAATAACGTCACCGGTAAAGAAAAAGAACTATAAAAAAAAAAATTACATTAGAGATGTGGAGGACATTCGAGATCACGTGAGAGGCATGAATAACGTTCAAGAGCACGTGGGTGACTTCACGGCCGTAACAATTAGGAAATAAATATCGTTGTTATAAAGAAAAGGCGAATTGCAGTTCTTTTCTATTCATTTTTTTTACAAAGGAGTCACCACTTGTCAAGATCCGAAGGCTACTCGAGGATAAGGGTTAATGCGTGTACGGTATTTATTGGGGAAATATTGTAGTAATCGTTAGTTGCGGAAATTTGGTAAATTGGATTACTTAAGGGCACGGCTCATCGAGAACTTGTTCACGTTGGACCTAAGACGGCCATATTGTTGTCAGTTGGAAAATAGGAAAACAGAACACAGGCGTGCAGTTCTAAGAAAGAAGTTTTTCACACAATCTACGTTTAGATTTAGGCACAAATAAAGAGTGGGGGAAATCATTGATAATGGTTTCATCTAGACAAGTACTTTTCGTGAAAGTCAGGCCAGAGGAACCATAGATTGGAGCTCAGACGAGCACTTGCCATGGAAATAACGATAAAGTAGAGACAGACTCGCAACGTCTCTTCTGTGAAAAAGAGGTTGCAGAGAAGAAAACATGGCACTAAATTACAAATCTATTTTGAACTCTCTCAAGGCAGGATAAGTGATTAACAGTACTCCATCCTTGGACGTACTTGGCTTTTATATAAGTAGAGAATTGCATCAGCAGTGAGATATCTACTGGAGCGGTAGAAGGATCCCACCATTTTTCCAGCAGCCTTGGCAACGGATTTGATATACGTGTTCAATCTCAGATCAAGAGTAAAGGTCAGACCCAGAAGCTTATCAAAACATGCACCCCCCCACCAGATGATAGCCATTCATTTCAATTGATGCCCGACGGAGATCAAAGCTTTGATGATGTAAAGTTAGAACCTTTCCTACATTGCGACTGAGCATAGAACGTGTTGGTTCCCGGACAACGTTACAATCCTTGACCGTTCGTAATCCACGGTTTAGCTAAATTTTGGTGATGGCGAAGAAAGTGCCTTAACCCGTAGAAAGAGTTCGTGTTCGACATACTTGCCGCAGCCAAAGAAAATGACGTCAAGAACGCAGACGTCGAATACGCCAATTAACGCCCATTCCCTTCCATCGGAACACATCATAAACTGCCTTCAGTTATAAAAGACCTTAATTTTGACGTTGAGTGATAAATTCGTTCGTAGACGAGTGACATGTCGGCGCGAAGTGTGTTTCCGTGTTTGCTTGTGATTCGCGACTCGATTTTCCTCGTTGATTCTTGACACTCAGACTTACGCCCCATGACATGTGCGAATTCGATTTTTTTTTTGGTTTTTGTTTTTGTTGGTATACGACGCCAAACTTAAAACCTCTGCACCTCCGTCACTATAAACTCACTAGGAGTTATCACACACGTCATATAATCTGTGATTGTTCACTGACAATAAGCAGTGACAATCCTTCCTAGATTATCGGTAACTGTGAAGCTTTTCGATAACTATCGAAAAAGACATTGCGTTATTACAACAACCGCTTGCCATTTATTTCTCGCTACCAACGACTATTGGTCTTCTGTATAATATGGGTGTAAATAAGCCTTTCCCAATAATTCGTATGACTATCGATTCGCAGAGTTCTTGAACACTTGAAGCATTAAGCTAGAATAACAAACATTTCATTCATAACTTTTGTTATAAAAATGTGTTCTCATTCATATAGATAAGATAAACATTAACATTTCTATACAAATTTATATATATACTAGCAGTTAAGCCCGGGTTTGCTCGAGCGCTCTGTACTGTTCAGACCTTGCCCTACGTGTGAATACACTTTATGTAAGATTTTAAATGTTTTGACCAAAATTGAACTTAGTAATTCCGTAGAAACCGCAGTAGTCATTTTTTTTTAATCTGACCCCCATTTTGACCCCTTAACAATTACTATTTTAGTCTGAAATAATAATACAAAGCTTTACCCATGTCCAAGTTACCTACATCTAAAATTTCACGTTTTTAAACACAAAATTACTAGAAGAATTTGGTAAAATCTGCAAAGGTCACCTCTTTAAACTTTAACCTTTTGGCAGCCAAATGTTCGCACAAAAACTGATTAAAATGTTTGCCACATGTCTGAATACCTGTTATGTATGCATTTCAAATGTTTAGACCCAAAATTGGCTGAGTAGTTTGCTAGACACCGCAAAGGTCAAGTCTTTTGAACTTTGGTCCCTTGGCAGCTCAAATTTTCGACCCAAACCAATTAAAATGCTTCCCCTATCTCTGAATAATCTTTATGTAAAATTTCAAATGTTTAGACCAGAAATTGGCTGAGTAATTCGGTAGAGATCGCAGAGGTCGATTTTTTTCAACTTTACCCCCAATTTTGACCCCCTTAACATTTATTTTTTGGGGGCTCAAATCAAATTTAAAAGTTTGATCCATGTCCAAGTAACCCCATTTAAAATGTAAAATGTTTAGACCCAAAATTGACAGAGGAGTTTAGCAGAGCTTTCAAAGGTCAAATCGTTGAAATGTATCCCTGGACAGTCAAATTTTTGGCTAAAAAACGATTAAAAAGATTTTCCCAAACCTCAATAGCCCTTGTATCAAATTTAAAGTCTGTAGATCGAACATTGACAGAGTAATTTGGTAGAGAATTGTACACACACAAGAACACACAAAGACAGACATTTTCACTTTTATAGATTATGTTTGTGCAAAAGTAATGTCGTTTTTTAACAGATAAATATGCGTAAAAAATGACAATTTTTGCAACAACCCAATAAATGTGATTATATAAAGAGAGCGAAAAAGAAGAAATAAAATTGCTTGTTCAGTTGCAATTTCGATATGGATCACAACCTTGTTGAAAATCAAGTTTGTTACGTCCGAAAAAATGGACTACGAATAACATAATATGAAACAAAACTGTTAAATTAAAATTAAAAACAATCATTGAATAAAAAAAAAACAATTTAATAAAATATATTTTTCTAAACTAATATGCAAATTAGCTAACCTTATGACTTATATCGAATGTTTATAAGCAATATATAAAAAAAAGAATGGTGCATCTATTGTGTAAAATCGAATTAACTTGAAAAAGGGCGTTTTGACTTTACGGTTAGTACGAGAAATGATTCCAACATTGGCATGTGCTCATTATTATTATTATCTTTTATCACTGTGAGTTTTCACACAGGTCATCATCAAATATTTCTCTTTGAGAAAGACCCATGGCATTCCTTGGAGTTTGAGTAACATCTCCCCCCAGATTTCCAGTACTCGTAACCTCTTTCCATAATATTTGTAAATAAGTTTGCATTATCGTAACGGGCGTTTATCATCGGTTTCTCGCCGACAACGATCATTGGTCTTCACTGGAGTTTGAGTGCCTATAAGCCTCACTAAGCCTTATTATCTGGTTTATCGTTCCGTTTCTTTGTTCACAGAGTCTATCATCAGCAGCAGCAACATTATCATAATCATCATTATCATCTTTTATCGGTTGCAGATAGCATTGGGTTCTCGCAATAGCCTTACCGATAACAACCGCTGAATTTGTCTGGAGTCTGAGTATCAATAAACCTCGCTATGATTTGAGTACCACTCATGAGCTTCCGGTGGATATCTAGATCCTCGGTTTCTTCACCCGCTTTCAACCCCGCTCCTCACGACCATTTTTAGGGTCACAGATACGAATGTTACTAGGTGTTTGCTTGCGCATTCTTTTGTCTTCTTTAGATTTAATTTCACGTCTTTATTTGCAATTTTTTTTTGGTGAGATGTCAAATAACCTTTTTTATTTCCTATGA
>NC_136483.1:113191698-113204198 GCF_053919585.1 Euprymna scolopes | reverse complement strand
ACATTCGGGAACACGTTTGAGAGCACGTTCGAGAGTACGTTAGAGATGTGGGTGACGTCACAGCCGTAACGAGAAGTCAAACGTGACGGGCGAATGAGGAGATAAATATCGTTACAACATAAAAAAAAGTGAGTTTGAGTTGTTTTATCTCGATGTTCTTCGTGACGTAGACTATGCATAATGTGGATCCAGAGTGTAATTGTATACGACGTTAAACATACATACAACACAGCAATCTATGGCAACACTTCAAAAAGCATTAATGATCAACATTCTCACTCTTCGTAGTGAAATGGATAAATTGGCGTCTCTTTCATTTACATCGTCTGAAACTGAGTTTATCGCTTAGATCTTTATTTTACCTAATTAGTATAACTTCCTTTCTTCTTGGGGAAGCCTCTTTGTAACGTAGTAGTTTCATGTTAACCACCGCACGCTGTATATGAAAGTTTCCCTAAAAACAAAGGAAATAAATTCGACTCGAGTTTTATTCTGCATGAAATAAAAGGCATTTAATCATGGTACCTTCGAAACTACACGTGCGTCATGGATTTAGAAGTCCCTTTGTTTCGTTGCCACACGAGTTTTTAAAATCTCCCTCTCGCTGGCAACGTGTTGCGCTTCGCTGTCACCGACCACGTTGTTCCTTTTTCAATCTCTTCTTCTTTTCATTCTCTTATTCGCTGTGACATCATCTCTCACCACAGCTTGGTCATTTGCATATGTGAGATGTTGCTGCTGCTGCATACACGTCAGTGGATCAGTTGCATCTTGCCTTGATAAGTTTATTGGACTGACATGGAAGATTCGCATCAAATCCGTTGCTAAAGTCGCTGGAAAAATAGTTGGATCATTTATTGGTGCAAACATTATCTCACTTCTCACGCAAGCTTACTTGTGAATATTATACTATTGCACAACTAGGTAATCCCATCAACGCAAAGCAAGAACCAAGTACTAAACGTTTCACATCATGATATCCCAAGATGGGACTACTGTTACCATTTCTGGGAATGTGTTGCGCAAAGCACCCATTTTCTGTCTTGAAAGAGTACAAAATCAATTTCAGAATTTAGTAGGGGATTGCCTTTTCTCTTCGACCTTCTCAATCAAGAGAGAAAGGCCAGTTTTCGCCATCTATCCTTATTTTTATGGTAGATGCTCGACTGATCTCCAAACGATGGTTCCCTCTATAAAATATTTCCAAAAAAACATCGTCTAATTAGAACTATTCAAGTGGTTTAAAATACAATAACTTGCCGAGTTATAAATTGAATGATGTTATTTGACGGAATTTTGTGGGAGTTGTTCCCTGGCACAGGTGTCAATTTCCGATGAAAACTGCTCATAATACCCAAAGAAATTGGTCCACAGGTGTAAATGGTATCTTGATTGAAATGGATATCTAAAATCAAATTGCTTCAAGGGTTTTAGTATCTCGACAATCACACGCCATTTCAACTCGAAGTAAGTCTTTCACGTAATTAGTTTAATGTAGCCAGTCTGAATGCTCAAACAATTTCTTTGGGGCATATGATAACTTGACGACCTACTTGATTAGGTGTTATCAATTATAATAAATTGACCCTCTTCACACAAAGGTCAAATTCAATGTTTCAAAATACCAGAAACGAAAAGGACACAACGAATATCTCCATGTATAAGATTCCATCTCTTGGAAAGTGGCACTGATAAGTCAGTATTTATTGATAGTCGTTAGGTTTTATCTTTCGCCCTAAACTCAGCATACGATTTAGTGATTGATATATTTATCTCAATCCATATTGCCTGTTTCTGATGAGGTAGATTTTTTCCATATTTAAAACAAACTCTATGCCTTACTCTACCTGCAGGTCACCCTCCCATATCACCGAGAGATGGGTGCCGATTTGGGAATATTGTTGTGTTGTGGAAGTTTATATTGGAGACATGTTGAATAGTCGAAGTATATACTGGAGACATATATAGAGGGCAGATACATTTTTGAATGGAGGGGGATGTGTAATACAGTTCTTCTACTTATGATGGAGGAGGGAACACATTACTTAAGGAGGGAGAGTTATACAAAGTTTGTTAACAAGATGATGATAGATAAAACACATGTACCTTTCCGTTGGTGGAATGACAAGCAGTCTTGGTGATGGCGATTTTTATTCATCAGCCAGCTGGTTGATGACTCGGGAATTAAGCTTTTAAGGCTACATGGTCTATTCTTCTCCCTCCTTCGCCTTTAAAGCCATCAGCTCCACTAAGTTGCTGTCCGACTCTCGTCTCTAACTGACTCTATCACTGTGACTGTGAACCCTCCCTCTAACTTCAAACCCTGTCTCAACATATTGAGAATCTCCTGTCTTTATAACGCCACAGGCGTGCTATTCCACGTGAATACTTTTTTTAAATTCAATTTATAGCATTATATAATCAATTCTTAATGCTATAATATTTTAAGTTAGGAATTTATTATATTTTTTATAGCATATCTTGTCCGTTTTTTTTTTCAGTTTTAACAACTAGCCTTTTACTTTTCCATGTTTGAGCTTAACTATATTATTTTCATACTCGCATTTTTCTATTGTAATATATATGTATATATACATATATATATATATATAGTAAGTTATAGAAAATATATATGGCAATTAAGCTACACAGAATATTCCGCGTTTCATTCTCGTGAGAATGCGTCAGGTTTACACACACACACACACACACACACACACACACACACACACACATATATATATATATATATATATATATATATATATATATATATATATATATATATATATACGAGGTGCCTTCAATACGTTTCCAGCCTTTTTTCATATGGGCACTTTTACTGATAGTACACACATAAAACTATAGTCTCTGTCGAAGTAATCTTCTCCAGCTGCAATGCACGTGTCATACCGTTTCAACACCCTGTGGACGGCCCCACGAAAGTCCTCTTGTGTATCAATGACGCTCGTCACAGCTTTTTCTCTCCTGAATTGTCTCATAACGGCAGCCTCTAATGTTTTCCTTGAGCTTATAGAATAACGAAAAGTCATAGAGATCAAGGTCTATACTATACGAAGGATGAGGAACCGCTTTGATGCCTATCTTTTTTAAATAGTGTTTGATAAGCATGAGATTGTGGACTGGTGAATTCGCGCAAATCTTCCGCATCCTCAGTTTCTCGCGAATAATTGTGTATACAGTTTCCACACCGACATAAAACTGTAAACACACGACGGTCTTATTCATGAAATTTGTTATTTGAATAAGTAGCTCTGGTATTCTGATTTCCTCCCACAAAGACGCGCTGACTTCCTTGAATCTCTTGTACAACTCAAAACCTGATGCTCGATTCATGCAAGATTGTTCTAAAGCAGTCTGAAGAATTCTATACGTTTCTGTTTCCTTTTTTCTAAGTTAAAAACAGAATATTACTGTATATCGTTCTTTAAATTTGTCGCCAAGTCCATATTGCATTTTTGAAATTCACCAGCTCTGATAATCAGGCTTCAGTATGGTGTATTTCAATTCCTGCAGTAGCTGTTTATTTGAACCTGAAATCATAAAAATTTGCCAGTCATCTCATAAGATGTGTAGCAATGACATATTGAATTCTCAAGGGTTTACGGCATTTACCAGAAATACGAGTATTCGCCTTTTTTTTACACTAATACCTCATCACTTATCAAGGCCCAAATCTCATTCGATGATAAAGGGTCCATCACGTTGCCAGGTGGACGGTGAGGCAACACCTTAAAAGTTGTGAACGATAATTGAAACTGGAAAGAATTTGATTATATAAACTGACGACTCCACATGGATGTGTAAACATTGGACTTGAAAATGACCATATTGTAGTCATTTGAAAAGCAGCTCTGTGGTATTGCGTTCCACGCATTTTTATCAATTGAGATTATATTTCGTTTTAGGTACATAAAAGACGATAAGTAAAATTATATGTATCGGTTGTCGCAAGGCAAACTTTTGTTGTAAATGCTTTGCAGTGTGTGGATAGTAGCTCAGTCGATCACTTCCTGAAAAATTACGATAAAGTAAAGAAAGTCTGGCAACCTCTTTTTTTAGTGTAACGGACAAACTAATAGACAAGGACGCAGAGATAAACAGATATCTACGTGCACTTCATTATGGTATATGGACGGTGTTTCAAAAGTAATGGCTCTAATTTTTATTCCGCTTGAATAGATCAGAGGGTATTGTAAATTACCTTTATCTAGTTACTGAACTTATACATTCATAACCTGAAAGTTTCATCATTCTGTTGCAGATACTGACGTCATGAGGCTCTTAGAAATCTACCCCTCTTATAAATGTGTGTCAGAACATGAGATGTGCCCTTAAATTCCAAGCAAAAATGCATTAAGAATGGCGGTGACTATTTATAAAATAATTTATGAAGTACGGCTCGTTTTCAGGGTACTACTCTCGTTTCCTTAGCTCTATAAACTTTGGAATTAAAAATAGGAGGCTTTACTTTTAGAAGGACCCTTGTATATGTCAGTGTTATACTTTTTAAGATATTTGAAAAACAAAATTTCTTTTTTTTTTTTTTTGCATCACGGCACAGTTGTACCACGACGTATGGGTTAGGAATTTGTGGTATAAATCTCCCACCCCTTAAAAAGGAAGAAAAAGGTCAAGAGGTCAGCATACGTTTGTTTTTACCACTGCCCATCGTTTCACGAAACGTTCCCTATTTCAAATTAACAACACGTTCTGTGCGACTGCCCCACAGCTGTCAAATGTCATCAGTTTAACAGTGGCGCCCTCTAGGTGACACTTCCTGACACGACCCTTAATAATGATTGGCCCTTGTACGAGTGTGAAACCGTAAATTCGACCCTTTTGTTTCATTCTTTTTTCTTATTTATTTATTTATAAACATCTGCCTCCAGGCAATTCTATTTCAATTCAAATGCCCTTTCATACGTGATCTTTTTACTGTATATTTAGATAAGTAAGGCTCAACTAGCAGAGAGTAAATTTAGTTCGGGTTATCTGTCCCGAAAGCAAGTCCAATTGAGCTTACATATGTTTACACACGTTCTTAGGAACTTTCCTGGAAAATAGTAATAGACGAAATATTAGTCGTGAATCCACAGTTCAACCTAAATAAAGAAAGAAAATACAGAAAAAAATATTTATGATGTACGTACCTGTTACTGAACGAATATGTCATACTACAAAAATCACGTAAATTGATCAAGTATTTTTTCACTAAAAAATCAATCAAATTTTATGAGTAAGCAAAATTGTAATGTCTCTCATGACTAGGGCATATTTTTTTTTTAAATTGTTTTGGCTGTCAAGTGTGTATACGTTGATATCATATGCTTTTATATAGAGTGATGAAGTTCTCGATTGATTAACGGTGTCTAACTGTGTCAGATATATACACAAGAGTCAAAACAATGAAAAGAATATGTTGTTGTTATAGCCCTACTCATCACCACTTGAAACAAAAAACAAGGGCAGATAACTCTACAAATCTTGAAACATACAAGATTTGCCTTATAATGCTAAGGATTTTACATTAATCGCTTAAGATCGGTTGATAATGATTTTGTTTATAAAAAAAAAAACAGTTTAATCCATTCCAGATTTTCTTTCTTTCTTTTTTTTTTTTTAAAAATATTTTTTGTTCCACAACAGATATGTACATCATAAAGATTTTTTTGCTTTTTTGTTTTAGTTTAGGTTGAACTTTAACTTTTATCAAATATTGCAATTTTGAGCCAATTTATCTCAAGCTGAGAAAAGTTTCTTTTTTGTGTTTTGTTTTATGGCATATCAACCCCTTTTAGGTGTTTTAATTATTCAGATCTGCACCTCTCCCACCAACAAGATGGAATGTGTTTTTTCCGAGGAACTTTTAAAGAAGGACATTTTGTAGACGAAATGAAAAGGGTCATATATGGAAATAGAACAGTATGCCTTACAGGATTGGTAAAATTACTTCCTAAAAAGAACAGTTTTGAACCGCTTTTATGCACCATTATGAAGACTGCAACTAAGATATAAGGCAACAAAACGTTTATCATCATAATCCTTATTTAATACTGATAAAATCTATTACATGATTTTGATTTTAAAAAGTTTAAACTTAAAAGCATAAGGGTTTTAAGAAGTAAGTTTCCCAATCAATGATTTTAAACTATAAATTTATAAAGTATTTCTATCTCTCTCTATATATACATATATGCATACAAGCAAAAAGGCATTAAGAATGGCGGTGACTATTTACGCAAGTTACCGCCATTCTATATATATGCATATGTATGTGTATGTTTATATATATTATGGGTGTGTTTAGGCAGTATTCTTTCATTTAAACTAACGTTGTTAAAGACAGCAGAGAGCTTCCGTTTAATTAGACTTTTCTTCAACTTTTCTGATGATATTTTTTAGTGTGTACATTGAAAAACAAAATAATATAGGTTCAATGTATAGTTCGAATGCAGAACTGGAAACTTCCACCTCTGCATCGGACGCTCACAGCGTTCATACGCATTCACCACTGCTTCTATATATATACATATAAAAATCTTACCAGCCCTCTTCGCAAATAATATTCACACATCCTTCCTGACGATGTCTTCCTTCAAAAACAAAAAGCAACACCGCGACCAACTTTGAACGACTCATGACACCTATATTTAATTCATTCCGTCTACAAACTGAAAAGATCCCCAGAAATTTTTTAAAAAAATGAATAGGTCTTAAAAAACGGAAACTCTCTGCTGCCTTTAATAACGTTTCTTTATATATATATATATATATATATATATATATATATATATATATATATATATATATATATATATATATATATATATATAGCGTGGTTTCCTTCAGTCTTGACAGACTATGGATATCCACTGTAAGCGTGCCTGCGTGGTCCATGAGTCAACACTGTCGCATACCAGTGGCAAGTTGAGGTACAGGACGACTAAAAACAATGTCGAGATGAGCGGAGAACACATACAGCGCCTAGAATTCCCAAATAGTCACCCATCTGGTACTAGCCAGGCTCAACTTCGTTGATCTGGCGAGGACCGGTGTGTCAACGTGATTATGCCGTATATATATATATATATATATATATATATATATATATATATATATATACGAGCAAACATTTAATAAAACATGTTAAAAAGACTTTGAAATGAGTTAAAAACATATTTAATCTAAAAAGGAAACACTAGATAAGTGGATAGACCTTAATCCGCGGAGTTTCGAAATTAGCAAAATGCGGGATCGGATTTTGCATGCAAAAGTATTTGATGAAACAACAAGTAAGTCAAAGATCTTACTTGAAAACAACAAAAGTGAAGCAGAGGGAATAGGGTGAAGAAAAAGGTGATTACACATGAATGGATAGTCTGGTGGAAGATAAATAATACAGTGACGGTAAAATGCAAATGTAAACTATCCAGTGTTTTTTTTAACATGTTTTATTAACTGTTTGCTCGTATTATAAGCTCTATTTCCCATTTGGTTTTATTGAGCTTTTACATCTGGCTGAAATAACTTTATAAATATTAATTATTTAATATTTATAATATACTTTAATTTATCATCTTGGATCATTTAATTGTAATTTTCATTGTATATATATATATATATATATATATATAGTCATCGACATAAAGTCCTGTTTCGTTGTAACATAAGTCATCAGTGCCGCTAGGCCAGCATCTCTCGCAAGCCAAGGATTGAACCTAGAACCGTCGTGTTGACAGTCGGCGGTTCTACCACTCGACCATGGAATTGACGCCCGTAAATAACTCGTCGGAATGTCTATTTAAATAGACACCCGCCACCACTTTTATAGTGCTCAAATCGCATGTTCGTAAACAAACAAACAACGAGCTTTGCATTTTCAGCCAATTAAGTAGCGGGTGAGATTATTTACGACAGTGCTCTACCCAAAGAGAGGGACTTAAAATATATATTTATATATATATACATCGTCTGAATACCTAAGCTCGATTACACAAAGAGCATCGCTTAAAACGTTAATGATGTATCGTGTATCACTACCCAATATGCTCAACTTTAAGGAGCATTATAGTAATCCACATACAGTACTGTTTCGCTGTATCACAGCTCATCAGTGCGGCGAGACTACCTCAAACCAGGATCGAAACCCGACCGCCCGTAAGACAGTCAAGGCTGCGAACCATTACGCTAAACGTATGCTGCTGGGCTTGTAGTGAATTTACAATTTTTTGACATAAACCGAAATACCTAAGCTCGATTTGTTTACACAAGAGCATCGCTTAATACGCTAATGGCAATTCGTGTATAACTTCTCAATATATATATATATATATATATATATATATATATATATATATATATATATGTATATAAACAAAGGAGAAGAAATATCACAAAGATAAATCTATATAACTAGAAAGAGAAAATTACAAAGATAAATATATATAACTATTTTCTTAAAATTTGAACCTTTACACATAATAAAAGCTTAATATACTAGATAAATCAATTGGAGAAATAGGAAAATATGATGATAAAAAATAAATTGCATCAATTATAACATAAAGCCATCAAAAATTGAAATACTGATTCATAAATATGAAACATTCTTAAGCCATGGATTTTCAAAGATAAGCTCTTTTTATCTCATGTCTACAATTAGTAAAAAATGCATCACTGTTTAGCATAAATTTTAAAATAGATAAAATTTACACATAAGACACATTCTGCAAAAAATAAAAAGGATTTTCAATAAAATAATAGATAACAATCAAATATAAACCAATCAATCAAGAAATAGAAATCAGTGAAGCCAAGAAAAAAATCTGAAATCCATGTGTGAATAATTTAGCAATTTATTCAATAAAATTTTTATCATTGATTCTATGTGTATATGTGTATCTGTATATGTGTATGTATGTGTGCGTGTTATTTAACTCTGATTATATGTCGTATATGCAGACAATTTTCGTATTGTGGGGGTTTGTATAACATGGAGGTGTTTTGTATATATGTACGTGTGTTTTGTATATATGTATGTGTATTTTGAGTGTGTGTATATATATATGCGTGTATTTTGTATATATGTATGTGTGTTAGAGTATATATAAATATACGTATATAGACATATATATAGGTATATATATATACATATATATATACATATATATATATATATATATATATACGTGTGTTTTGTATACATGTACGAGTTTTGTATATATATATATATATATATATATATATATATATATATATATATATATATATACGTGTGTTTTATATATCCTTCCTGATGATGTCTTCCTTCCAACACGAAAAGCAACACCGCGATCAACTTTGAACGACTCATGAAACCTACATTAATTCTTTCCGTTTAAACACTGAAAAGATCCTCAGAAAAATTGAAAAAAATGAATAGGTCTTAAAAACGGAAACTCTCTGATGTCGTTAATAACGTTTCTTTATATATATATATATATATATATATATATATATATATATATATTACCATTTCTAATCCCCTCTACTTGAAGCTATCGCGATCTGAAGACCGTCTCTGTCTCTCTCTCGACTACGATTAACTCAACTAACTTCCACGTATCTCAAAAATACCATAAGCACTTGTGCCCCCTCGACGTAAATACTCCCAACAAACCTGACAGGTAGCAAAATCCCACCCCTTCACGGTAGAGATCCCTAGAGTTAAGAAAGCCTTTTACTCCAGTAGTTTCTTCCCCAGAACAGCTAGACTTTGGAATTCCCTTCCGGGTCCCTGCTTCCCCGACTGTACTGACATGCAGAAGTTCAAGTGTAACGTGAACCGACATCTTGCTGCCCAACTCCCTACACAGTACCCCTGATGCTTATGTACCTGATAGTAGCCCCCTACAACAAAGTGGCAATGTGCCTTGTTTGGGGTGAAAATGCAAAAAAAAAAAAAAAAAAAAAAGAAAAGAAAACAGGTAATCACCTGCTCTTTTATATGTCATTATATTAAGTTGTCAACTAAAATGCTATGATAGCATTTTAAAGTTAAATTTTTAAATTAATGTGAATATTTATTCTAAATATTTTGATGATTCTAAAACATATTTTAACTGATAAAACTTATTGGCTAGAATAATTATAATAATCGTCGACTATCACCCCTTTAAACATTGCTCCGTCATGCTTATATAATTCTACGCAATTTTTAAATATTACACTATTAAAAGTTTTATGTATTTCAATAGAAAATGCCAACATGGAAAATAATATTGTTACGCTTAAACATGGAAAATAAAGGACTAGTTATTAAAACTGGAAAAGAAAAGGAGAAAATATTCTTGTAAAAATATAATAAATTTATAGCTTAAAACATTGCAGAATTAAGGATTGATTATATAATGTTATAAAATAAATTTTTAAAAAAATTCTTAATGCTACAATATTTTAAGTTATAAATGTATTATTTTTTTACTGGAATATCTTGTCCTTTTCTTTTTCAGTTTTAAGAACTTTTCCATGTTTAAGCTTAACCATATTATTTTTCATGCTCGCATTTTCTATTGTAATCAATGATTTTTGCAGGCTTTCAGTAAATTTCTTTGTTCTTTATTTAATTTCAGTCTTATTTTTTGGTCCGCATAAACATAACATACGCATATGTAATAACAATATACGGCACTTGTCTGCTTTCAATAAAATCCCCACCAATTATCTTCCTTATATTCTTTCATTCTCTCTGTTTCACTTGTAATTTTTTTTTCGCGAAAGCGGTGAATTAGTAGCAACAGTAGTTGCTGAAGCGGCGTGGTTGCTATGGAAACCAGTCATAAAAACGTCGCTGGCCTCCTTCCGCTCTATTTTTATTTATTTATTTTTTTGCCATTTTGACCACCAGTAAATTCATCATAACATTTGTTTTATTGAACGAAAATTGAACATTTTCCCCTCAATATAGCTGAGAAGGTGATCTATAAACTGCATATAATTGTTTGAAATTTGGTCGAAAAATGAGTAAACGGTGAAGCTTTAAAACAGTTCTAAATGACTTAAACCGCCACTTAACCATATATTCAAACACGGTAGTGTTTGAATGGTATAGCTTACGAAACAATTTCGTGCAATCCTTAGAAAATAATTTCATACTTCTGATTCTCAACATTATATTAGCGCCGCTTCTTTCATATAAAAAAAAACTTCTTATTAATAAGTCAGCATCGAAACATTAGATGAATCGATCAATGAGCCAAATTCGTCGATTTTCTCCGCTATTCTAAAAATTTTCTTGACAAATTGTATAGGAAACTTGCGGGGTAATGTTATTCGTATAGACAAGGTCATCAATACCGAGGGGAAGAACCTGTTTAGTTTTACATCACGTTTCAGTTCGCTCCAAGACAGACGATTCAAATCATTTTGTTAAGACCAAAAATAAGCATTCAGAAACGCGCCTCGCTATATACACTTTGCAATTATATTCAAAAGCTGCATTCAAATTGAAGAATATTTTCATGAATGTTTACGTTTTTTTTTACATATTTATGTACTAAGTTTCTCTAAGAATATTGAAGTAAGAACATTCACGAATAAACTTGTTAGCAATTCTTTTATGTATAAAAATATATTAGCATTAAGAGTAGAAATTCCACAGTGAATATAAAATCTACAAGTGAAAGAAAAAAAAAGGATGTTTAAGCTGGTGCTGAATCAATATACGTTATTAGTGATAAAAATTATTTTTCGCATGCCAGAGAAAAGAAAATATTATTTCAACTGAACCATAACAGCCAATGAAAATGCTATTTCAATCTAAAGCATGACATACCAAAAAAAAAATGTTATTTCAAAATTAACTATAAACCAAACGAAAATACTATTTCTAAAGTGATCATAACAGACCAAAGAAAATGCTATTTAAAATTTAATCATTAGCGAACCAACGGAAATACTATTTTTAAAGTAACCATATCAGACCAAAAATGGCTATTAATAATCTAACTATAATTGACAAAATGCTATTTATAAACTTAAACATAACCAACGACAGAAAATGTTATTTAAAATTTAGCGATGCTATTTAAATCTGAATCAGAAACCATTTTAATGATGTTTCAAATTTACCCTAACAAGTAAAAATAAATGAAATTTCAAATGTAATCATAAATTATATATAGTATTGAAGTGTAATTCATTATTGAGATGAATATTATTTATCAATTTATTTATTGCGGGCTATTATCCTCATCTTTCTTTAGTGATGAAAGATGGGGGTAATTGTCCGCAATAAATGAATTAATAAATAATACTCATCTCAATAATTAATGCTAATTCAGTAATATACATACCATTCGATACGGACCCGACCATGGAAGATCAGATAATAAATAAACGTGGATTATAAGACCCAAAACCCAACCTTGATCGCCCTTCCGGGCCCGTGGCGCAGTTGATAGAGATGTTGAATCTCTATGGTTTCCCGGTGAGACTTG
>NC_136483.1:113104198-113181698 GCF_053919585.1 Euprymna scolopes | reverse complement strand
ATTGAACTCTCAGCTTGCAGGAGAATATCACTTTTACAATTAATGTTTTCCAAGTACCCTGATCACTACGCCACGCAAAATGCGGACCGAAAAATAAAATTGCGAATTGCTTAGGATCTGTAACCAGTCATGGCTGACGGAACGAGAGCAAGCAACTCCCGT
Source organism: Euprymna scolopes (assembly GCF_053919585.1). Classification (NCBI taxonomy): domain Eukaryota; kingdom Metazoa; phylum Mollusca; class Cephalopoda; order Sepiida; family Sepiolidae; genus Euprymna; species Euprymna scolopes. The sequence continues at coordinate 113,181,536 of NC_136483.1, read as the reverse complement.
GAAGTAAATAAAGGATTCCGTTCGAAATTCCGTCCAAATTGCCGAATTCGACAGAAACATTCCTCCAGTTCCACAAAATACACCCGAAGAAGGTCGAAGGTTTCATCGACCGAAACGTTCTGAAAGTGACACTCAAGATAAGGCAAGTAGTCAGAGGAATCCAAATAATATTAATAACCAATCCTCATCTCAAAAATTCAGAAACGTAAACCTGACAGAGTAGCAACCCTAGCTGAAGTCAATGTCCATAAGAATGTTAGCTTAAACAGAGCTGGAAGGGTGGAGATAACGAATATACCAAGGCTTTATGTACAGTATCTTTAATATTTCAGTATTCATTTGAGTAAAAAAAAATAAAGGACTTTACTTTTGGAAAGGCCCTTATATATATATATATATATATATATATATATATATATATATATATATATATATATATACTAGCAGAAGTACCCGTCGTTGACTGGGTTCAAACACAGCCTACAGAAAATGGACTGTGATTGATGAAAGTATGATAGGTTATGAAAAGGAGGGGGTTGTAAAGAAATAGGTTTTTATACTCAAAACTTTTACCCTAAGCAAAATATGATGAAAGTAAAGACAATTTTCGCGAAAATATATTTTTTATATCAACTTTGTTTCCATTGGTAGCCAAGAGTGACCAACAAAATGATGTTTCCTTACAAAGAGAAAATATTATATATATAATAATATGAATACACAAGAAATAACTGTTACCATAGTCAATAAAAGTTACTTTTATGGTAGAAAAGTTCATTAGTTTGTATTTTTAAGTAGTTTGTAAAAAAAAAATTTTTTTTTTAATTCACGAACCGGTTTGAAAAAAAATCAAAATGGCAGCGACTTTGAAATGGAGAGCCCTGTTTTCAATTTGAAGGAGGTGCACCTGAGCATTCTGTGTTAACAATTTAAGAGAGTTCCGTCAACGTAAAGAATATTTATAAACATATTTTAATGCTTTCCGTTATTTTGTGATTGAGGAATATATAATGTAATTTATATAAAAATTCGTTTAAGTAGTTATCGCCTCAAATTTCGTTTTAACTTCGGTTCGCTGAAATTATTTCAAGTAAAGAGAATTAAAAACTCAGACCGATTACCGTTAGATCGCCAAAGTTAAGCAACATTAAACCTTATCAGTATTAAATGGGTGATCGTTTTGGAATACAGCGTGCTATATGTAAGAGAGCTCTTTGCTTATCTCAGTATATTTTACAGTCGTACTGAAGTTATTTTTTTGTGTCTAGAGGGGCATAATTTATTAAGGCCCCAAAGCCACTTGAGAATAAGTGTTAATGAATGTCGAGTAGAGGACAAGACCACACTCTGATGATCGGTAATGGCGGAATTGCGTAGGTTTGATTATCTAAAACTATGGCTCAGCAAAAATTTCTTTACATTAGACTTGAAAGCAAACATGTTATAGCAAAGTGGGAAGCAGATCTACGGCATTGGGATCCATAGACGGACAGTTTTAGGAGAGAACCTTCTTCCTATGAGTGTTCTCTATTTGCCATTGGACTTAAATAATGTCGCTTTAAGAGAGTTATTGCGCAACCCTTGTTTCACAATGACTCCCTGCGCAAAAATAGTACAGGGAGTATCTCAAAATTGAACGGGGGGGTTGTTCTATCTCCCCTTCCCTCTTTCTCCTTCTCTCTCCCTCCCTCTCTCTCTCTTAAACGTAAGAGACGTAAATGTAGTTTGTTTGTTTTTATTTGACGAGACATTAACTCTTTCCATGTTATTTAATGCTGAATCCAGCGATATTATGAGAAAAATTAATTCTGCCTAAATTTCTTCATATTTTCAAATATTTATTTATGTATTTTCGTTTAGTTGTTTCGTAGAAAAAAAATGTTGATTATGTTTTTGACTGTGCAGAGCATGATTTAGATTTTAACTAGTGATAGGACGATTTCACTATTTTTCCCCATTCCGATACAATTACCAAATCCGTAATAAATCCACGATTCCGATACAGTTACCGATTCCGATTCTTCATAAATATTTGACATTTCAATTATAGAGTTGTTATTTTTCCCGATTACCATAAAAATACATTCTAAGTGCGCATATATTATTTTCAAACGTAAAAAGACACTTGCAGAAGGGTGATCTATAGATTTAAAATCAATAAATATTTATTATTTTATCATTATTAACTAACAGTGGAAGATTTTGCTTTAAACAAAATCAAATAAAAAGACAATTTAAAAAAAAAAATCATTTTTGGCATCAGAAAATAGGAACAAATTATTTCCACAAGAATTCAAAAGTTCTAATTTTTCCGATTCCCGATTTCGATAATCGTCCCAACACTAGTTTTTACTCATCTAAATACAACCATAACATGATTGCTTGGTGCATTTTATATCAGGAAGCTAGTATCTTCAAACCTCCTGATCTGGTAACACCAGACATAAATGGCAAGAGCCAAATGGTAACATTATAAGCTCACTTGGTGAGTGGAGTGTTTGGATCCATTGCCGGCTGCGCGTTGTGACGCGCTTATTCGATGTCAAGTAGAAAATGGACTAGATAAAGGGAGCTGTGAGGCGTTACCTTGTGCAATCAGCAGATAATAAGGAGTGAGATAGGGGTCTCCGTGTTGAAGATGGGGTGGGGAATGAGAGAGCAGGGTGTAGCGACAAGTAATGATGAATAAGTTGACGCCTTGAAATAATTAAAATAAATAGACTAATGGGAAGTGGGGCAAGAGGGGGGATAAACACAAATATGCGCGAAAGAAGTCAACGATAGGGCAACTGAGAGGAAAAGGAGAAATAAAAGAAGGAATAAAAAGAGGAAAACGGAAAGAAAAGTAAACAAGATAAATGGAACAAAGATAAAACAAAAGAAACACAACGGTATATAAAAAAATGGAGATGAAAAAAATGAAAAACAAAAAAACGTAAATAAGTAGATGATAACATCATATTCGGTTTAACGTCCTTTGGAATTAATTGAATTATTTACGTTCAACAGGAATTAGACCATTTCTGTAATGCCTGGGTCCCTGTTGATTGCGGTAAATGTTGGTTCTGTGCAGTCCTAGGAGGTCGATCTTCCCAAGCCTTGCCTTCTCTCTTTAGGGAAGGGTTAATTTATTGCTAATCGCCTAAGGCGCCCTTACAGAGGAATTTATGTTAATTTTTATGGATTTCTTTCGGTCTTAAAGAGATTATTAAATTAACCGTACACCTTCCTCCATGCTCGGTCCCCATAATCAAGAGATTTATTTCGGTAATAAATCTGATCCCTGTTGATTGTGGTGTAATGCCGGCTCTGTGCAGCTCTAGGAGGTCCATCCTAACACGCTTTGCTTTCTTTCTTTGGGAAGGGGTTAGTTTATTGCTAATCGCCTAAGGCGCCCTTACCGAGAAATTTCTGTTCATTTCTACATATTTCTTTCAGTCTTAAAGAGATGATTAAATTAACCGTACCCCTTCCTCATGCTCGGCCCCCAAAATCAAGAGATTTATTTCTGTAATAAACCTGATCCCTGTTTGATTGTGATGTAATGCTGGTTCTGCGCAGTTCTAGGAGGTCCACCCTCAAAGACTTTGCCTTTTCTATTTGAGACCGGATTAGTTTATTGCTAATCGCCTAAAGCAGCCATCGTCAACCTTTTGAATTTGATGGACGACTAAATGTATTTGAATTTAGAAGAAATAAAAAGAAATACAATAAAACTTTGAAAACTTTTATTTCATTAAGCAACCATTAAAAAGGTAACAATTTTATTTAAATAAAATAAATCGAAAAATATTACTCCTTTGAAGTGTGATATTTATTTTTGTTTGGTTGAAATCAGTTTATATGTGTTGAGCTCCAATGAAGCTACTGCAAGAGAGAGAAAGAGAGAGAGAGAGAGAGAGAGAGAGAGAGTTGTAAGGGCATCAATATGTAGCGTGTCGCAAAAAGTCGCATATCATCTAGGTTTTCATAAGAATAAACATGATATATATTTTCTTGCGGATTAGCTCAACAGATGGACAATTCTTGTACACATTTGAGATGTTCCCGAAGAAAAAAAAAATATTAAGGGGCACAGATGATCGGAGTGGCCACTTCATGATGATCAGTATATGGCGAGCAACTTCTGGGACACCCTGTATATACGATTCATTATACCATTTTTTTTAACACCTCATTGTTGTTTAATCTGAGTTTCATAAAACTGAAATAATGTTCCAATTTCGGACACTTAAAATTTTCAAGGGACTACCAGTGGTCCATGGACCAGCAGTTGGCGACCACTGGGTTAGAGTGTTGAAATGCCAGCGAGACTGCATAGGCACATTTTGTAAAGTCAGAGTTCTTTTCCTCTCGAACGCTGACTATTCAATCCCATTTTCCGGCCGTTGTGTCACATTTATCATGATGGGAGAAAAATAAATACAACATTTCATGTGTTAGACGACTAATATAAATTCCAAACTTACCTATTTCTGACCTGGTCTTTAGTAGGACATATTTTGGATCTGTTTTACAATCCACAGAGATTCGAAAAAGTTGTCAAAAAAAGCAAACATATAGCAAATAAATGCTACCAAATACAAAATACTCTTTTACCTAACTGGGTAGATTTGATTTTTAGTGTTTTTACTAAAATATAAAATGTTTAATCGGCTCGAAAAACGAGCAAGTTCCAAGGTTACGCAACCACAAGAAAAAATTGTAACATAACACATACATTACGGCCATTTTTTCTTGTGGTTGCTTGTTTAAAGCTTGCTTGTTTTTTCGAGTAAAATAAACATTTTACATTAAGTAAACCACTAAAGACCTGCCAAGTTAGGTAGAAGAGTAACTTATTTTGCTTTTTGTAACATTTATTTATTATATATTTGTTTTTTTTACCACTTTTTCGAATCTCTGTGGATTGTAAAACAAACCCCAGATTTTTTTCTTCCCGAAGGCAATGTAAGTTGTTACACTAACTTATTCTCTGTTTTTTTTTTCGAGTATATGGTCTTGTATCCATCTTCTTGTGAGTTAGTTTATCGACCCTACAGTGTCATGTGCAGTTCTAGACGGTCCACCCTCTTATGCTTTGTCTTCCTCACGCTATGAGATGGGGTTTATTTATTGCTAATCGCCAGAGACACCCCTACTGTGAAATGCGAATGAGACTGCCCAGGCATTTCTTGCAGACCCGAGTGCTCTTCCTTTAGAGCGCAGGCTTTTCACATACCGCATTCCGACCCTTGTGTCACATCTTTCTGAAGGGAAGAAAGATGAACATCCTTAAGATGTTTTAGGCTAGGTGCCCTTCCTGATGCCAATCTAGGAATGCAATAGTGATGAGTATTTTTATCGAGACTATCTCGAGGTGATTGCTTACTAAGGTTAAAGAGCACTTCAATTGTCTTAAACAGAAAAAAAAGAAGCATGTAAAGAAAGAAGGAAAGAAAGAGAGAAGTAAAGGATGAAAGGACACGTGAAGTAGAGTAAAATAGAAAAAAAGAAACAGCATGAAGATAGATATTGTAAAGGAAAAAAGTGAGGGGGAATTAACAAATTTCATGAAGGATTAATTTAAGTAAATAGAATGAACAGGGAGAATGGACGAGGAAACACCATTGCCTAGCGAGAATGCCAACGGATTTTGATGAACAGCATTATGAGTATTATTTTTTTTAAAACTTTTTTTTTTCGAATTATCTAACCGGTCAAATAATTCCTCGTAATATATTATAATCAATAGAGAATTGATTCTATAATAATACATATGCAATCTTCATCGATTAAAATATCATATTTAAGCATTTTGTACGACCAGGCAACGCCGGGCGTCCAGCTAGTCGTCTATATATTTTATTTATTGTATTACTGATATTCATATAAAACAAGACACGTGGCTGCCGAGACGAACTACAGTGAATTAAGAACCAGATTTATCACGGACATTCTAAATGGGTAGTGGTGCAGATAGATGTTTTTTCACTTTACATTTAAAATTTGGCATGTTCGTACAGTCAAGGACACACGAAGCAAGGAGGGAATTCTAAAGTTTGTCGATGAAAGAAGATATGAGAATCGGCATTTCAGAATTTTTGCAGAGAATGATAGTATTTTTCTGCCTGTGTGTTTCATTTTACTTCAGTCGACGTTCTCAGAAATCAAGGGGGTCCCTTCCTGGGGCTAACACTTGATCTCTATATGAAATACATGGATATTCGAATGTTGCATTAAAGTTCTTCTTTACCTCTCAAACGCTGAGTTAGTGAAGAAGTTGAGAACACAATTTTCCTCTCCTCAATTGAGCATTTTAATTCTATAGCACATATTTCTGTTTGGTCTTTCATTCCTATTGAATTCTAGGACTAGAATTCATCTAGTTAGGTGGAGTATCGAGATTTGTGCTGTTACTTGAAGTAACATTACTTAACGAAAGTTAACCATGCCTTTTAAAACCTAGTGTGGATTAGACATAGAGAGGAGATCTTATTGTAGATGCGAATATTATGTGATTTTGAATATTTGGTCAAGGTTTACTTGTAAGGAAAAATATCAGCATGCCAGGTTGTCCTGACAAACGATTGTACAGAGAGAACTTAAACACTTTAGTATAGTGTCTAGTAGGCATTTGCCTGTCGGACTGATCGGTGGTATTTACGTTAAGGAGGAAAAATTTAGTAAGTTTGTACAAACATATTCCGTTCATGTACTTGTAAAAAAGCGCCGAGACACAACATTCAGAGGCTTAGAGCTTCGTAAACACTGTGTAACTTATTAGGTTAGATTGCCGTTTTGGACGAGGTCTAAGAAGGGAAATGGGGATGCTTGTTGCATCAGCACAGATTTGGCAACAATGCTCAATGCGTTCCGTAAATGGTGTCGTTGTACAGACATAGGATATTGCCAGATGTGAAGTGCTTTAATAGCTTGGTAAGGGACGCCTACTTTCTTTGCAGCAGATTTTGTAGTATCTTCTCTGTATTTGTTCCAATTAAGGCTACCTGTGAATGTTAGACCGAGGAGTTTGGATGTTGGGCTCTCGGGTAGTGGGTAAGAAGTTGAATTTTGAAATCGTTGACCATGAAATTTGATAAGAAACACCGTTGGATGCGAGACATGATAAACTGAACAAATATAAATATCGAAGAATTAAATGACTTTCAACAGAAAAGACATGCTAATCTAGTGAGTGTTTTATTTTGAGAAAGAGGTTTACCTCGAACATTTTAAGAATATGATATAGTTCATCCCATCCTGGTTCGACATGTTATGTTAGTAAATAAATATTAAATTAACAAGTAAACCGTGCATGGTCCCCCGTGAGTGCACAGTGAACGAGGCATAAAAAATGATTAAGTTCAGCATTTCCTCCTCCTCCGTCACTTAGCTCCAAAAGTCCCCAGGGGACTTCAAATCCTAGTGAAATGGATAAACGGTGCAGTTTTAGGCCTTAACGTATGTAAATTTGAGTTCTGCCCCATGCAAAAAAAGTCCATCATTTTCCCATCCCCAACCAAAAAAGTCCTCAAGGTCTTAACATATATAAATTTGAGTTCAGCATTATGCAAAATTGCTAAATAAACATACACAAAAATTTTGGACAAATATGTTAAAATAATCCCAAAAATGGAGTGATTTTATTAGCTGTAAAAGAACCCCTGGGGCACACCCAAGAGTTCTCGCGAAGCATAGATAAACAACATCATATAGAAATCAGTTAGTTACAACTTTTCAGACAGTTTTATAAAAATCCAAGGCATTTTCTTTTAATAAGCACAAAAGTATCAACTTTAGCCATTTTAACCCGAAAGGCACACATGGGGATGGGGCAATCGGAGTTTTCCCTGAAACTCCGTTCTGTTACTATTTTTTTTTACTCATATCATGTTTAATACTTGTGCAAAATTTCGAAAAGCTTCAAGGCATAGTTATTGAGGAAAATGCGGACAGACGAACGAATGAACGGAAAAGGGTAAATTTACAAGTCCACCCTCCTTTTGTCGGGGGATCAAAATTATTGAATACTTCAATATTGTTATTTGTTCTGTTTACCTTGTTTTAAATACTAGATACGTAAATCTATATTAGTTAAGGCTGGGTTAGCATATACTTCAAGGAAATATGATAGGCAAAATGTTAGCAGAGGCAAACGTGATGATCCCCAATGTAAAATAAGCTAAGCTGTTGAAATATATTATCTGGCGTATATTAAGTCCTTTCATGCGACAGAAAGGCATTCTTGGGAAGTACACGAACATTTAAATAAAAGGGGTTGACAACTTATGATTGAACAGTCATTATCGATCTCCCCTCTGTCTTCACTTCATCAGTCAGTTATGTTGAAAGTAGATCAACGCGAACGTAATGTATGAACAACTGGCAAAAACGTATGGATGACAATGTGTAAACTTTAGTATTAGGTTGTTGCATAAGTTCCCACCGTTTTTGTTAAGATCAAAGAATTTTAACAGCAAAAGTATGCTTGTGTGCGACGCAATCTCCAAGATTTTGTGTGAATCCCATCGACTGAAGGTTCTGTGGAATTGTCGTAAAATGACGCTTCATCTTTTCACCAAATTCTCTACGTGTCTGATGGCCATCTTCCTTCAAAAGAGCCCTGAGTTGGTCTTCGTCTATTTTGATTGGTCTTCTGGCACGAGGAGCGTCGTTGAGATCAAAATTACCGCGTTTGAATCTGGTAAATCAACCACGAACAATTCTCTCAGCTATAGCGTTTTCTCCATATACGGCACAAATATCCTTGGTCATTTCACTCGATCTTTTCACCTCGATTAAACGTGAAAAGAAGGAGGTGTCAAAAATGTGAGGGGGTTTTCTCCTACGTTACAATCCATTTGACGGTTCTGAAAAAACAGACAAAATTATACGAGCAAAAAACGATGACCATTATCTTGCAGAACAGAACAGTGCTTTCCAATTATAAATAACAATGTGCTTTCTTATGATAAATAACAATTTGCCAAATATTAAAACATGCTATGGAACAAAACTGTTTTATGAAACGGCGGGAACTTTTGCAACAACCTGATATTTCTATCACGATTTCGGCAACTGGTTTATTCACATCGTATCAATCAGATGATTCTACGTCAGGCATTTGTTTTTCTGATATTTGTATAATCAAGATTCTTTAAGGTAAATAAATTGAGGGATTGCGTACAGGTTGCCAACATTCTGAGTGAAAGTGTTAATGTTGAACTGGATTCGAACCTGGCACACCTAGGCTACCAGTCGGTGCCGTTAACCACTTAATCACCGTCACCTCCATCGGTAACTTGCCTGTTGCATGCATGACAAAAGATGTGGCGCATTTTTCATTGTATTTCCTAGAAAGGCAAAACATTATGAACTCTTCTATAAGTTGTTCAAGTATATAGTTTGCACAAAAATAACTCAAGATTTATAGTGAACGACATTTACAATCTGATTAAATAACACCAATCTTTATACGGTTAGTTTGTGTAGAATCTGTAAAAAATAATATCTGATAATTAGGACTGTGACAACAGAATATTCTTTTCATTCTTTTGACTATCAAGTATATATCCGACACAGTAACACACAGTCAATTAACCGAGAACCACACCAGTCTATATAAAAAAATATAAGATATTAACGGATATGTACTCAAGAGTCAAAGCTATAAAAAGAATATGCTGTTGTTACAGCCCTAGTCTCAAGTGAAGCGAGGAGATAATGTTATTAGAATGCTGCAAATATCAATTTTAACAACATACTGTACAACTGACATCAAAATTAGTATCTAATTGTATATATCTTGTCAATATGAGTACAGCAAGCCAGAATATTAAAAACCGTTTAAGGTCCTTCTCCAAACGAGCATAGGAAGACGTTTTATCATTTTTATTTTTTGGAATGATAGTGTGTAAGAGGCCCCTTCTCCCGAACGAATATCCGGAGAGAATCATTTCATAAAGTGTATTTTTAGTTCACAGTGTGCAAGAAAATACTTCATCAGATCCATTTTGGTTGGACATTGGAAAATGGTTTATGGTGATGGGAGGAGGCAAGAGTTCCCTCCTCTGGCCATATTTTGTTTCAGTAAGCAAAGTTAGTTGACCAGCGGCTGTCGTTGAGATCAGTTAGCAGTACTCATGCGAAGGAGAAAAAAAAAGAAAAAAAAAGAAAAAACAACAGAAAAAAAACAGGGATCTGTCGAACGGAAGAACAAGGAAAAAGAAAGGAAATTCCTTATTTGTTGTTGAAAACGACGGCCACGAATAAATGCTACCTGTCACAAATTTGGATGCTAAACATTTTCCTGTCACGTCCAAAGTACCCGAGTCTGTACTGTACCAACTCATCAACCAAGACTAATATACTATTTTTTTTTTTTTTTACCGAACTTTAATCTGGATATTCCTCTCCATGTCACGCATCGATCGTGTAAGTTAAACTTACTTTTGCACACTGTTTTCCGAGGTTAAATGAAACTGTCTTTCTTCCTCTGTTCATTTTGGTATAAGCTTGATCCTTCTCCCTTCATTTGCATCTCACCCTTTTCTTTTTTTTTGTTATTGGTTTGTATAATATTTTCCCGTATCATTTGCTGTTCATTAAATATCTATTTTTACATTTACACTTTTGGTCGGTTTACGTTCTCTCTCGCGTACTTGTTCTGTTTATCTTTCACGAGTCCTATACAGGAGAAAACTCCCTCCCGTGTTCTACTGTTAACTTGGAACTCAAGGACCTTACGAGCCAAATGCCGGATTTATTTTTATATTTTTTAATTATCAATGACAAGGGTTGCTTTCTTAGAGTCTCACGCCATCAATACCAATGAGATGAAATGTTCAGGTCATGAATGCATAAGTGCAGTCATCATAACAATGAACTTTGCAGTCCCTTCTGATCCATTCGGGTGGAATAAAAAACGGAGGCATTACATTTTGAACGCTCCTCGTAGATAAAATTCCAAATTCTATTTTAAAGTAATAATTTGACATAATCAAAAAATGGAATATTTAAAAAAAAATGCAAAAGAAAAAAGTGCACAATGATTTGTTAACGTGGAATAACTTTTGCTGGTGCCTAATATGTTGATACATTTATATACGTGCCTTTATATTGACTTGTGACGCAGTGTCACAGCACCCCCCCCCCAAAAAAAAAACGAGAGGGAGAGAGAAAGAGGGTGGGGTAATTGAAGATTCTCCCACCCCGCATGTCGTGGGACAAATTAACCGTTCCGCTTCACAGTTGACATTAATTGACGCCATCTTATAGCAGGAATTCAACATCCGTCCCCATGAGAGACCGCTGCGCACATCCTGTTAATACTAACTAAACTACACCCTTAACCCCCTACAGCGGAGCTTTAGCACAAAAACAAAAAACAAAATAACACCATTTCGCATAGAAGTAAATCGTATTTCCACTTGTTTTATTCAGTATGGTATCTACTTTGTCGTTTTTCACATTGTATTTGTTTTAACTAACTAGGTTCAGGGAAGTTCCACGGTACATTCTCCATCAATACGCATAATTTACTGTTAATATTAATATCCCGTTTGAAATTATATGTGTTTGTTAATGAATTCTCTTTTCTTGCAGAAATGATTGTCATTGTTACAATTTTTTACTTAAGTGATTTGCGATTATCTCCAATTATCTGATTTGGCAATCATATATATATATATATATATATATATATATATATATATATATATATATATATATATATATATATATATATACACATATATATTATATATACATATATATTATAACGTGTTATAGACATGAGCAAAGTCTCAGTAAAATATATTAAATGGTGCTTTGCTCTGAGTCTTGCAATAATGATAAGCTCTATATGTGTAATTAACATAAAGCTATATATAAATAGAAAAGGGTGAGGTATTAATAAAGGATATCGTTTCGGAAACGATCGTACATATGAACATGATTTTGTTGTTTCCTCCTACGAAAACTTGATTTATAATTTCACAATTATTAATCCTTCACTCTTATATATATATATATATATATATATATATATATATATATATATATATATATATATATATATATATATATATATATAAAGCTGACTTTTTCTCACTCTGACATTGATATTAAAAGCCAACTTTTTTCTATTTAAGATTATTAAAATGAACTTCTTCATATACCAGGGCTCTCACTGCGAGTGAAACAGTCGTATTTGCGAGTGATTTTTCAAAGCGGCGACTGGAAATAATGAAACGCTCATCTTTTGGCGATTGTGTTTCTTTCGCTGACAATCTTCTAAAGCTCACTACTGAGTGAAAAACATCTTTTAAACTTTTTTTTTAATAAAATGACAAAGTTAAATTATTTAAACAATAAAAGTTTAATAGAACAATATACTCCTTTTTTTTAACGAAGACTGTTTAAAAAACATCTGAAGAAATTAGAATGTTCATACCTTCAAGTGTCAATATACATTTGCTGTATATTTAGAATCACACTTTAAAAAAATACAAAAGATATTATGTACATAATTGTCACAGAAAGAAGATGTCATATTCTAAAAATCACGTGAGTTTGGCTACTAACTTTTCTATTTTGCTAGTAAACGCAAATATTTAGTTGTCAACTGTCAACTGAAGATAAATTTGTCCATAGAGCTCTGTATACACAATTATGAAATATGAGAGCGACTCCATGAAGATAACAAATTTGCATATTTCTGTTAATTTAGTATTTATTAATTTATTGTTTGTTATTAGACCTTGTCAGTGTGTGCGCGAAATGTTTCTACCAAACTCCTCTCGGAATATCTTGAACTTTAATATATAAGTATATCTTGTCACGTATGACAAGTTGAACTTTAATATATAGGTATATCTTGTCACGTATGAGTAGTGCAAGCTAGAATATTAAAAACCGTGTAAGGTCCTTCTCCAAACGAGATCACGTGCAGTTTGTAGTACACTTTCGATTTGGTTTTAGGCAGTAAAAATAGCTGTTAAGTTGTCACAATTGAAAATAAAACAATTGGCTATGGCAGAGTAAGCTAAATAAAACATTATTAGTCGCTTGCTTTTTTAATATTCTGTATCCATCTGTAGGTAACTGAATCGGTCATGACGCTGAAGAGATAAATAACGACTAAGGCTGGAGCGCTAGCTCCGATTCTAGCGGATGGTACTCTTCACATTTTTTTTATTAATCTTGAAAATCGTTACTATATATTGGTATCCGGTCCGATGCCGCTGATAAAAGTTTTAGGCAGACATACATACATACATACATACATACATACATACATACATATATACATGCATACATACATACATACATGATGATTGAGACGTCTTGTCAAACAAGTGCCACTCTCTCAGTCCTGAAAGTCCATGTGGCCGAAGATGACTTTTCAGCCCTACTAGCGACTTGTACACCCTCAAGCAGACATGATTCTGAAAACGTCCACTGGTTTGGATTAAACTAACAGCAACGGAACCCGTATCATCATCCGCTTTCATGTGATTAACAAAACCTGCCTTAGACAACAAAGCCCGATCACACACCTCACACATCCAAAAGATCTCCATGATTGGGCGGCAGGGTTTAACGTTTCCTACATGCTCTCTTGAGCTTCTCTCGGTCTATCTTGGCTACTTCAAAATGTTCTGCATCCCTGTATATCAGTGCCCTCCACTGCTTGCGATCATACGCTAGGGACTTCCAACTGTCAACAGGAACATTCAAGCACACCAGATTCTCATTGATACTATCACAAAAACGTTTGTTGGGCTTGTGCTGGGGTCTTTTACCAAGAAGGAGATCACCAATGAACAACTCTTTTGGGAACCGATAGTCATTAAGCCGGACAAAATACTCCTAACGCATCTGGTTCTTAATAATAATGGCAGCAATACTGGTTGTTTTGGCCTTAAGACATATGTATCATGGACAAAACTATCCCACTTTATACCAAGAACGCGTCTAAGACAGTGCTGGTGAAACTTCTCGAGCAGTTCTATATGTGACTGGTACAAGGTCCATGTTTCAGAGACATAGAGTAGGGATGGCACTACACATGTTTGATATACTGACATTTTAGTTGTCAGAGTTAGATCATACATACACACATTTAAAAAAACTTCCTTCAGCATTGACAGACTATGGATACCCACTGTAAGGGTGCCTGCGCGTGAAGTTTTGTGGCAAGAGTTGCACAATCTCCAACCACACCTCTCCTGAGTCGACATTTGTAGAATACCAGTGGCAGTGGAGGTTCAGGACGACTGGAAACAATGCCCAGATAAGCGGAAAGCACATACAGCGCCTAGAATTCTCAAGTGGTCACCCATCTGGTTCTAGCCAGGTTCAATGTTGCTTAACTTCGGTGATCTGACGAGAACTGGTGTGCCAATGTGATTATCATACATACATACATACATACAGGCAGGTGAAATTTATATAATAGGTTATTTGATTAAGACTATTTTTCGTTTTTCTGCCAAGTTATTGTCAAGAATAGAACTTATTTCGTTGGGGGTTCTCGTAATATGTAAGTCGGATAAAATCCTAATAAAATGAAGGGGTCTTCCCTTAAGCTTAATCCTTCATTGAAATTAACTTTTCGCGTCTCTCTTTACACTTTGATAAACTGATTACGAATTACTGTTTAAAATGAATGTTAAAATAATTATTTATTAATGTTCAAAACGTATTCTCTACAGCTCCAATTTCATAATTAATTTACCAATGTTTTCTTTTTTATCCATTGGAGATTTGCAGTAATAGTCTACGTAAAATAAAAATAAAAATATCCATAAGGTGATTTTAGTAGTTTCTTTTTTTATGTATTTACAAACTTTCCGAAATATTTTTCAAGGTTCTATCATCGGTCAGTGAAAGCAAAATCTGTCAAGACTAATGGAATTTGTTTCCCAATTCATAGATCCTCCTTCCAGGGAGCAGGATTTTCACTCTGTTAAAAATCAACATTATTTTTTATTCTGCCCTCGTGGGAAGACAAATGAATAAAAACATCAATTACTAAACAACCTGTTTGGTGGGTAAAATGAGTGATTTGAATGGAATTGGTAATAGTACACTGCATATTCTTTACGATTTTGCAACTTGAGCATTGTCGTCTTCTAAAACTACACGTTATACTTTAGCAAACTACACGTTATGCTTTATCAAGGGCAACGTGTCAACCAAAAACCACCTATAATTGCTTAACTACGAAATTTCTACGACTACCTGTTGATTCGTTGCATTTTCACAGATGATAGCAGTTTTATAACATTTCTCCAGTTTCATCCATTCCGCGTTTATTTGTAGATGAATTTTACGAGCACCTGAAGATAATGCAACGCAAAATTTCACAAGTACACTTCGAATAGATTATCTCGATGCTTGTGCACTTTTGCTACCGTGCTATTTTTAAATAGTTTTCTTTAGGGTAAATTCAAGAATCACGATATCTTGTTTTTTTATTAGACTGTCAGGTGGAAGTACAGAATAGTTAGAAAAACAACCTCCCTCCATATGTTAAGAATGTCTTTCAAAATAATAACGTTATTATTTAAGTACGGTGGCAAAAGCGCACAATTACTCTTATATCTACACACTTCGTCATTTCTCCATCGCTATATCACTTTTAAGCATGTTTGGATGACAGATTAGGTCGTGGGGATCATCTGCATTGCGTTATAAACAGGTTACATGCAAAGGTAAGATAACCGGTAATCACTTCAGCGTCAGGCTTTACAACAGAATTTGCTTCTCCTGGATAATAAAATATACCCGACTTCTGCTTTACAGTAATACTTCTTCTACAGATGAACAATCATCCAATACTAACGAAGAAATGTAATTGTAAGGTGCTTAGTTATCAGTTGTGCCCTTTCTGTCTATTCTAATAATTTTGTTTACTTGCTTCCCCACGAAGGCAGAATTAGATACAAGGTCAGTTTTTTTATATGTGGGAAACCAGCTCCCCCAAAAGGGGCACTTTATTTAGTAACAAAAATAAAAAAAATGTATCAGTTATTGTTACATGATAAGGGCTGTCCCCTTTTCATGTAAGTATAAAAATAGAGAGATCTACTTAAAATGAAAATAAAATGAGAGAAAGCAGAAATCGAACCCTGGAAATAGGTTTTAAAGAACAATAGGTTTAAATGGAATGTCCAGTAAATTGTTAATTATGATGAAATAAATAATAAATAAACTATTCATTGTTAAAAGAATATGGATAATAAAATATGGGTTAAATGAATTAGATATGCAGGTTGAATTCCTTTGAGAAAACAACAAAAGAAAAAATAGGTTATTGGGAAATCAGAATGTCGGAAACGTGTAGGTTGCGCATGTTGATGGCACGTGAATTGTGGTCACGTGGCTGGACATGCATGGATTTCTCAATATAGGAAGTGAGAGTTAGTTAGTTAAGGAGAGGGTGAGAAACTCAGAGGGAGTTTGAGATCGACAGACGATAGTCTGGGTCCAGACATGGGTTTCAATCGTCTAGAAGCGAGACGGTCACTTTTGAACATTTGTATGTGAAGATTTGAATTCCTGAACGCAAAGCCACCAGCCGGTCAGTGGAAGAATAAACGTTCATAATGTTTTTATAACTGCCGTCTCCTGTGTCCATCATTACATGAAAAAGGTATTGTCTATTTATGTGTACAAACTAATTGAAATTCTTCATCTAAAAAATATATGTGTTAGAAAGTATGTGTCTATTTATGTTATACAAACACTCCCGCTCATACGAACTGTCAAAGCATAAATGCCAACCTGTCAATCCATCGGCATAAATGCAAACCTCTCAATCATCGGTCTGTCTATCTAGATAGCGAATCACTTCTCAAAGTGTATTTATATGTACATTCTCTCTTTATATATACGTGTTTATATTTCCATATCTCACAACATGATCACATATAAGACTCAAAGATCGCTTACTTTCAAGCAAGTGGTAAGACTCTTATCATATCTTTACAAATAAGAACTCACGTAACATACGCGCACAAGTGGTACTTCGTCTAATAATAATAAAATATATAACATTATGAAGGCTTTCTTTATCATTAACCGAGACCAAAAACGTGTAGTGTAGCATTAGAACAGATACTACACTTTGATCTTAGCCCGAAAGCCAAGAAAGAAAAAAGGCAAGACTTAATTTTAGCCAGGATAAATCAAGGAGTTGGATTTTATTGTTAAAAACTGTTTAATACGCTTATAGTTTGAATATTTAAACATTAACCTAGATAACAACAACCTTAGTTATTATAGCTGTGCATATGTTAGATGAAAGGGATGTCCCCTTCTCATGTAAGTAAGAAAACATAATAGATTGAAATGATATTAGGAAAAGGCTAGAATTGAACCCTGTAGGCAAGTGTTAAAGATAATGGAAATTGGAATCTTAGGATTTCAGTCCATTGTTAATTCTATTAGAATAGCTAATTGTTATTAATGTCAGAAAAAGAGTCGAGTTCCCATTCTTTTAGAAATCTGTATATTAAATATGTCAGTTAAAAGAATGGACAATGCGAATTAAAAAAATATTGTTTAAAAATAGGTTAGATATTGAACAATTAGAATTGAGAATTCTATGTTGCCAAAAGTGTGTTGGCCGGACGTGTAGATATAATCACGTTAGTCCACAGTACATTTCTGATGCCATAAATAAAGGAACTTTCTCAATATATTGAATTAGGGTTCGAAGTAAGAGGCAGTCAGTCAAAGACAGAGTCAGTGAGAGTCAGAGAGAGAATCAGGAGAGATCGAGAGAATAGCCCCTTAGAAGCGAAGGGAGGAAAGTAGACCATGTAGCCATACAAGTTGAATTCCTGACGTCATCATTCACTGGTTGAATAATAAAGATATCATCTAATATTTTGTAACTGGTCTTTGTGTCATGTTTCCACCAACGTGAAAGGTAAATGTGTTTTATTTTCATCTTGTAACGAACTTTGTATAACCATCCCAAGTCTAATGTGTCCTTCCCACCAGCAACAATAATGTATCTTCTCCCCATCTATATGTGTTAAGAGCTGTTGCATCATATCTTCTCAGTCTGTATTATTATATGTTAACAAGAATCATCCCAGTCTCCCTCCGTATTTATCATCACAGTCGTCATGATGTTCAAAGAACTGTGTTATAAATGTCTTCCCCTCAGTATTTTCATCCTCATCGTTATTCGTGCATTATAAGTCCCCGTTATATCTATCCTTGTTATACAAATCTCCAATATGTCCCCCGACCCGCAACACAACACATACAAGCATACAAAGATATATATATATATATATATATATATATATATATATATATATATATATATATATATATATATATATATACCGATGTCATATTTATTTATATAGATAATTGAGATATATCCTCGGCACCACTTCCGACGTTTCATGCAGATTCGATCTTCCGAAGTATCTACAGATGATCAATAGGGCTATGACAACAGCATATCATTTTCATTGTTTTGACTCTCGAGTATATACCCGACACAGACACAATTAATCAACCGAGAACCACATCACTCTACATAAAAACGTCTACGACTAGATTCAAGGAAATAAATAAGATAACAATGGATATATACGTGAGAATCAAAACAATGAAAAGAATATGCTGTTGTCATAACCCTAATGGTAAATACAGTATTGATATTATATGTTGATAGGTTGTAATGTTTCAGAATACAAATATATTTGCGTGCGAGTAAACGGTGATGTATTTGCAAAGCATTTAGTAGATTCTGTCCAAGACAGACAGCACATTGTTCATTATAAAAAGAGGTCAAGTGTCAAAATAACTGGAACTAGATTCATTTTTTGATTAAACGCTACCGATGGATTGAGTGATGGCCCATTGTAGACAATCAGATAAACATTGATTTGAATAAAAATTCAGGAAGCAGTTATAAATAATGAAATATATTGATCTTTAACAAAGAATATCTAAACGAATAATCGCTCTCTCCCTAAGGCATTAAGAGGAGATAGATAGATATATAAATACCCGTTCACATACAGTTTTCATGATAAAGTTAGAACCCAGAATTAGATTGAGTCGAACAATCGTATCGACAATGGACAACACCAGACCCAAAGTGGGTTTCAATGTATTGCGTCTTTTGTCTAGTGTATATATATATACTAGCAAAAGTACCGTCGTTAATTGGGTTCAAAAGCAGTCTACAGAAAATGGACTCTGATTTATGAAAGCATGATAGGTTATGAAAAGGAAAGGTTATAAAGAGATAGTTTCGAATTTGGGAGTATCAAAACCAAAGCAAAGTATGATGAAAGTAAAAATAAAATAGATAAACCCCATAATTTATTATACCATACCTGTTCACACTGACACACTTATCACAATATTCTGTGGATCTATATTAAAAAACCTTGTTAAACTTCGTGACATATTTTCATTCTATGGAGGTCAGGCGCGAACGAACACCCCATACTTTTATTATACCATATTTCTTCAAACTGAAACATAATTATCAAAGTATACTTACGCAGATAGATATGAAAAGTCTTTATTAAAGTCTGTGCCAACTTCCATTCTATGGAGGCTAGGCGCGAACGCAGACTCCACAATTTTATTATACCATCCCTATTTAAGTTAAAACATACTTATCAACGTATTATTATGTACATCCATATCAAAAACACTTGTAAACGTTTTTTTTTAATTTTTTATTTCCATACATTGTGGACCAGGCGCGTACGCAGACAGCACAATTTTAATGAATCATTATTATGCCAGATCAAACATATCCATTCCTGTGTCTCGATACATCTTCTATCCTTATATGTGATCAGTTTTCTATAAT
Organism: Euprymna scolopes; assembly: GCF_053919585.1. Classification (NCBI taxonomy): domain Eukaryota; kingdom Metazoa; phylum Mollusca; class Cephalopoda; order Sepiida; family Sepiolidae; genus Euprymna; species Euprymna scolopes. The sequence continues at coordinate 113,161,690 of NC_136483.1, read as the reverse complement.
AGTCAACCATATAGTAGCCTATTCGTGACCAGACACACACACTGAAGTTCGGCTTTATATATATATAAAACAGTAATCTACGTATATGCATGTTTCGGGGAGCTTCGGCGTTGCTTCACTGTTATTAGGACTCGAACCCTGTGCCTTATGTATTTAAGTCCTGCGTCTTATCCATTACGCTATGATTCCATAGATGATTTATTATTTAGTTTTTATCGTTTATATATTTACGTAGTTTTGTTGTTGTTGATTTTTTAAACGATATAGAGGTTAGCGTCTTCACCTTGAAGATCTGATTTTTAAAAATATTTTTATGTTTTAGACATTGCCCATTTTTTATGTTGGACGTAAACAAATAATATTTTTATTTATTTATTTTTAAAACAGTAATCTACGTACATATGTGTTTCGGGGACCCACCCCTCTTCAGCGTAGCTTGACCGTTATTAGGACACGAACCCTGGACCTTATGTATTTCAGTCCTGCCTCTTATCCATTACGCTATGATTCCATAGACAGTGCCAAACAAAATATAAATAAAAAAAATGAAAATATGCTCAATTTTCACTAGTTTCAATTAAAGCTTTCATGTCCATTTCAGTGAAACATCGGTGCAGACACTACACTTCAGTGACCAGCCCAGTACAATACCGGGTGTCGACTGGTTATTTATTTGTTTCCCACGAAACAAAATGTGGCACAAGGTCGGTTTAATCTGGGAGATAACTAGCTACCCTCAAAAGAGGATTCTGCAAAAATAAAATTACCTAAGGACAACTAATTTGAGTGCAGCATCTGAGTATAAACCACACATCAGCCACCAGTCCAGTACGAGTACCGGGTGTCGACTGGCACCTTGCGGCTGTCTTCCGGTATTTATTGAAATTGGAATAGTCTATTAGTAAGTAACACAGATTATTTTCGCCACAACAATAACTTAACCAACTCAACAAATAGCAAATGATAAATTTATTTCAGCCGTCAAAGATTTTATCAAATTTTTTATATTGATAGCATGACTACATTTATTAGTTTGTAGTTAAAATTGTTATCACGTATTCCTCATATTTGCACTGTGTTCATGCATAATAATGGCTGTAATCGGAATACGTCACTTCATATATATTTTATTCTATTTATAAATGTATATTAGGATTGAACTTAAGACTATATATACTATTTGACTTCTTCAATCAGCGCTTATCGCAAATTCAAGCACAATTAAACAACATGGAGGTTTCTATAATACATCACCATTAATATATCAACGTCTATTAAAGGAACATAATTTAGTTTTAGACATAGGTTAACTCTCTCTCTCTCTCTTTCTCTCTCTCTATCATAGAAAACACATCCTATATTAATTAATACATACAATCGGTCAATAAATTACATAACAAAAAGAAACTTAATTTTATTTCAGATTCACATCTATATCTGAATTATAATTGTATATTTGTTCCAAAAAGAATATGAATTGGATCATATACTTTTAAAAATATTAACGGCTTCATGACGTTACATAAAAAAATTCCACTCTCTTTCACAACAGTATTCCCCGCTTTTTAATTTCCAACGACATTTTGTTTCTGAAATGAAACAAGGTCATATATTTCATTACATCAAAAATATATTTTCAAATATTTGTACTGGTGTTATGTTTTCTTACTTTCATTCATCCAGAGAAAGCCTCGCAATAAAGACGAAACGTTGATGAATATATAACGTGGTTTGTTCCTTTTTATTTATCTCCCCCTCTTTCTCTCTCTTCTTTCTTTCTCTCTTTCTCTCTCTCTCTCTCTCTCTTTCGTCTTGCGAGGTGGCCGCGTGGTAGAGGTTAAGGCTTCTCATCATCGGGTCCTGATTTCGAATCTCGCTAGATTCAGCCACTCTGATGAGTCGTAGACGACGAAACATGTGCCAGTCGATAATTATATTTTAAAAACAATATATATCTCGAATAATTAGATAAATATGTTTCACTTTTAACAAAGTTGGTGCAATACATCGTGTGGTATGCATTTATTGGTTGGTACTTATGCAGAAAAGGTACCGCGGTGAAATAATGACACTATTATTAAGAAATATACTAAACATAGTGAGGGAAGGGTGTTTTGTAACTATTCCGTACTTTAACTTAGGAAATTTATGGGCATAAAATATCGTAAAACTTGAATTTAACTTGAAAATACTATAAAAATACCGCACGATACCTTCTTTTCATAAGTGCGCATTGATCAAGAATAATGCAAACGTGGACTTTCCACGGATTCCGTTAGTTCAGAAATATTCTCCAACTTATCTTTTTGGAATATTACTAACATCGAATAATCATCAAAAATGTTGTTCAATATTCTTCGTTTTATTGCTAAAATATTACTCAAAACCGAACTTTGGTTGAATATTGATTATTCATTTATTTATTTTTTTACACGGTGGTCACCACTTATCAAGGTCCAGAAGCCACTCAGGGATAAGGATTATTCCAAGTACAGTACGTTAGTGTGGAGATTTGATGAAGTGTTTACTTAAGGGGGCGGTTCATTAGGAATTTGTTAACGTTGGACTTGAAGACATCCAAGTTGTAGTCAGGTGGGAAGCAGGCAGACGGAACAGAGTTCCACAGGCGTGCAGTTCTGAGAAAGAAGCTTTGTTCATGGAATCCACGTTTTTATTTAGGCACAGATAAAGAGTGGGGGAAATTTTTACAGTGGATTCAGCTAGACGGGTGTTTTTCGTGAAAGATTGGCGAGGGGGGACCAGAGATTGGAGTTCAGACGAGAACCTGCCATGGAAATAACGATAAAACAAGGATAGGCTCGCATATATAGTGCAATACATTTTGGACTTTTCTTCTATAATATTGCATTAAATCGAATATTGATTAATAATATTGCATTAAATCGAATGTTAATCAATAATCTTTCGTTGTATTCATTCACAGAACATTGCAATGTATCCCAGCCGAAGGCTTACTCGAAAAACTCCCGTTTAATGGCTGAATCTAATAATTGATTGGTCAAGTCATATCATTTGCTGGTCAGCTTTAAACCATTGGCTGCGATGGTTAAATTCATTTGCCTGTATATTTAATTTAAAGGTGACTTGGGACGTGCCAACTGACCAAGGCCTTAATGGATAGGATCTCCTCGGGGTATACGCATTTCAGGCGTGGAAGAGGTCAAGCGGTGAGTGGCTTTTCAACTGACATGAACCTTAAATAATATTAATCGTTAAATGAAATATGACGTCATTGGGAAAATGGAAAGTGACAGTAAATTGGTGAGCAAAATGATGAGAATAATTTATTTCGGAGACTTGAACTTACTTTAATTACCAAATTTTGTTCTAGCTGGGAATGGGGAATTCTACCGGATGTAAGACGGTATCTTATTCCAACCGAGAAATCTTTTTTATTATTTTTAATCATTTCTTTTAGAGCACTTGTTTGTTTTTTTCTGTTGTATTTGATTCACTATGTACATTTGCCAGGTTGTTATTGAAATTCTTTTTCGTTAGCTCGATTGCTCCTATAAGTACTGGAATGATGAAAATCTTCGTAAAATTCCAGTTTTTCTTTCACGTTGTCCATAAGGCATTGATAATTCGTTATCTTTTCCCTCTCTCCTGTTTTTAACCCAGCATCATTGGGGACACTAGCTTACACTTTGTTTCTTTCTCCGTCTTCTCTCACATCAAGTTTAATCGCCCTGTTTTCTACTAACGAAGCTGCTGCAACTGCATAATAATAGTAGATGGTGCATGACTTATTTCCAACAGTTCTTTCTGGTATATGTTCCCATGACATGCTGTAAACACATGCGCAGTGAAAACTATGCATGTATAATAATATTTAGTTATGCGTGTGTAAGACTAAGATTAAAAATGAAAATTTTTTACGTAAAGTAGTGCAAAATTTTGCAATAAGATTACAAATGATAGCGTTAGTTAAAGCGTAAAAAATCTGACGTGGTGAATGAGCACGTAATATCTTTCTCTTCTCACTGAATCGGGACAGAGAGAGGGAAAGAGATAAAAGAAGAGAGATAGAGAGAAAGGGGGATAGAGGGAGGTGTTTCGGGATAGCTATCTCTCCTTCCTACGAAGGATGGATTAAAGTATATGTGTGTACATGTACAGAAACTTTGTAATATATTGTAACTAGGATGGTAGATCTGATGCATTTTAAGCGTTACATTGTAATATTGTTCGAAAATAGTATATAAAATATAAAACTAATAATATTTTTTTATCGTAATGAGCAATTTATTCGAATGAAATTCAGATATTTGGGCCTCACAACAGTGAGGGGGGCGATACGCGAACAAGCCGAAGAGAGGAAGGCCCCGAAACGGTGCATATTCTCTCCTGATGATCCTATATCATCTGTAAGATTAAATACACCCCAAAATACATGAGTATATACAATCTATACAAGCAAAAATAAACTAAGATAAGGAAGGCCTAAAAAAGGTGCGTTTTTCTCTTGACAACCGACATTAGCTTTATTCGAAATGGATTACTTCACAAGTAAAAACAGCTGATGAACATCATTATATACAAACCTATAAGGTAGGCTATGTCTTTCAAAACATTACATCTTCTGTTGTTCGCTTGCTATATGGCGAGTTTCTCCTACTATTGTGCTAGCAATTTTTATCCTCTGGCTACAAGTAAACATATCTAAAACATTACAAATAATATTGCGAACCATGACTGAGAAGCAACAAAAAAAAATTATAAAATTAGAAGTCGACATATTTGAAACATTATTTTGTAACACTGCAGCCACGTTTTGAAGAATCTAAAAAGTAATGATAATATTACGCCAGAATGCAGTGTATGTTACACGTTACCAGATAATGTTGAGGGAACCTTGTTCAGAGTCTCTAAAGTGATACCAATGTAATATTAAAAAAGTAACCTATTTGGAATTTTACAATGTAACATTGCCGTAACTTTATTGTAAGAAGGTATCATTAAGGAATCGCTTTTGTAAGGACTATGTAACGTTTTAGAAAAGTACTTTTGTGTTAGTAGAAATATTTAAGATATTTATTAATCATTTGAAAACATAATACAGAAAATCAGAATTACGTTAAGAACTAGTAAAAACACCCGATGTTGCTCAGAATTCAATAAGAATAACAACTATTAACGTTTTTACTATACTTATTACACCATATTAATTTTTAAATTTTACTATCATTCTTCCGCCTATTTCGTTCCGGCCAAAAGTTTACATGTTAAAACACTCTCTGGTTCATAATATATATATATATATATATATATATATATATATATATATATATATATATATATATAGTCTAAAGAAGCTTTGAATAAAAAAAAATGCAAGAATAAAAATAAAGAATGCAGTTTAAATTCCCGGATGGAAAAAAATATATTAACTTTAACCTATCGCAGACTTAGCACCCACATAATCCGACTTTTAAAATGTTTATAATGACAAAAAATAATTCATTTATATAAGGACGAAGAAAAAAAAGTCTTTACTAAAATTGTTAAATAGAAATAGACTTAGCACTTGCATAAGCTGATTTCGCAAAAGTCTTCAATTTTAAAACAGAATTTAACTACATAAGGATGAAAAGAGAAAACCTTAACTAAAATTTTGTAAATAGAAAACGGGGATCATCAGCTGCTTACCATGAAGCTGTTTCGGAGATTTAAAAACAGGACTGCTGTTTAATACATGGCTCTACAGTGGATAATACCACTTCCCCAATAAAAAAAAAAATATAAAATGATACGGTTACTATTTTTACTTATATATGAAAAAAATTAGATGAATTAAATAATAAACAATAAAATAATAATAATAATAATAATAATAATAATAATAATAATATATATATATATATTATGTATTTAAGCAGCATGTTTTCATTCAGACAAGTATTGTTGAATTACACAGTGTGTTTTTGCTTACTGAGCGTTTTGTTTTTGGAATTTTTCAATTTTTCGAATTGTTCTTATTTTTCGGTTGAATCTGTGCAAGAAAGTTTCATAGTAATCTTCGTCAATCTGTTTTTTTCTTTTGGTTGTTTCTGCAAGTACTTTCTGCTGAGTTTCAACAGTCGTCTTCGGGCAGTTTTGATTATTGTTTGTTTAAAATCTGGATGCTTTATGTGCTTCAGTTAAAATTTTATTTAAATTTCTTTGATTAGTGAAGCGTCTCGTGTGTAAAAAAGAAACTTCTTTTTAAACGTGTCAAGAACGTGGTTAAAATAAATATACAATGGTTTTTAAATTTTCGATTTACAAGATGATATAGACTTTCCAGCTCTTTTTAATGATAATTCATTATCTTACATTACAACATATATATATATACGTTACATATATTACAATATATATATATATATATATATATATATATATATATATATATATATATATATATATATATACAGTGATGATCATATTTATTGGCACGGTAAAATAAAAGTTAAATTTTGTCTAATAAATTCTAAAAAAGGGATTAAATTAAAGAAAATAACAAAGTATATTATGTATTTTTAACTGGCCTTTCCGATGCAGCAATCGGATTTTAGAAAAAAATAAATAACAAAGGAACAACAAACATAATTGCAAAAAACCCTTGTTCAAAATTATTGGCACGATTTATTTAATAATCAATTGTATAGCCTTTGGCCTTGATTACCTTCCTCAGTCGCTTTTCATAGTTTACAACCAAGTTGTTGCACTCTTCAGTAGTAATTTTAGCCCACTCTTCCTGACAATAATCCTCCAATTGAATAAGATTCTTAGGCTTCCTTTGCATTACCCTCAATTTTAATGTTCTCCATAAATTTTCAATTGGATTAAGGTCTGGGCTTTGTGGTGGCCACTCCAAAACATTAATATGATTGTCCTCAAGCCATTTCTTAGTCAGTTTAGCCGAATGCTTTGGGTCATTATCTTGCATGAACCACCAACGACGACCAAGTGAGAGCTCTTTAGCAGAGTCTTTCAGGTTTTCATCCAATATTTTAACATAATCTTCCTTTTTTATGCTACCTGTGACCTTAACAAGTCGCCCTGGTCCAGAGGCAGCAAAGGATCCCCAAAACATCAAACTGCCTCCACCGTGCTTCACTGTGGGTATGGTGCTCTTAGGCAGGAAAGCTTCGCCAGATTTTCTGTAAATATAAGACACTTTATTATGGCCAAATAACTCTATTTTCGTTTCGTCAGTCCATAGAACACGTTTCCAGAATGCAACATCTTTATCAATATGACGTTTTGCAAAGGCTAGCCTTGCTTTCAGGTGCATAGGCTTCAATAACGGAGTCTTTCTCGGACGACATGCTTTTAAACCAGCTCTCTTCAAAACTCTACCAACTGTATGTCGAGATACATTCACTCCAGAGGTGCTCTGTTCATCAACAATCTCCCCAACAGAGATCCTTGGGTTTTGTTTTACTTGTCGAACAATTTTCCGTTCATCTCTTGGGGAAAGAATCCTTTTTCTCCCTCTACCCTCTAAACTCATAACGTGGCCTTGCGATTTGAACTTGTTTATTATGGCTCTAACAGTGGATTTGGGAAGGTTTAGCTTCTTTGACATCTTATCATAGCCCTCCCCATTGGTATGGCATGCTACAACAAGCTTCCTGACGTCTTCCCTGTGTTCCTTAGTTTTAACCATGGCGATTGAAAATTATAATTTAGTCACTTATAATAGTTTAAATAAATCGCTATCTAAAAATTATCTGAAAAAATTATTCACTGAATTAGCGTTAAACAAGCATAATATGGCTATAAAAAAGTTCAGAAAGCACGTAAACCGGAAATTGATTGATATTATACTGATACCAAAAGAAAAACAAAGCCGTGCCAATAATTTTGAACAAGGGTTTTTTTTGCAATTATGTTTGTTGTTCCTTTGTTATTTATTTTTTCTAAAATCCGATTGCTGCATCGGAAAGGCCAGTTAAAAATACATAATATACTTTGTTATTTTCTTTAATTTAATCTTTTTTTTAGAATTTATTAGACAAAATTTAACTTTTATTTTACCGTGCCAATAAATATGATCATCACTGTATATATATATATATATATATATATATATATATATATATACGCGAGATAAGACACTGATAGAATTCAGATGCAAAATCCTGATAGATATTACTTGAGGTAATACTTTCAAAGAGATCCTAGCCAAAAAGGAAAAGCTCAATATTTTAGAATAGAGCAATATATGAGTTTCCTGGTTCAATTTTAAATTCTGAAAAAACAACATATAGAGACATATATTCGATTTAAGAATTTATTGCTTGATAAAGGAATATATAGAAGGGGTTATTTTAATTTCCTTAATCCATGGATTTTCAACAATGGCTAATATCATCAGAGGAAATGAAATGCAGTTAGCAAAATGTTCAGCTTCGAATGGATGCTATTTTGCTTTTCAGCACAATTATTGAAAATAGTTTTTTGAGTGGTTGTGGATAATTATATGGAGAAAATTATACAATTTCGCTATATAGGAATATCACTTTCTCCCATGGGACTATTTTCTGCCCACCCGGATTTATAACCCCGAATGACATCGGACTCCTTCCGATAATGGACTACCCAGGTTGTATCAACTTCTCTTTTTCTATAATTTTCTATATTGAAAAACCTTGTTAAACTTTGTGACATATTTCCATTCTATGGAGGTTAGGCGCGAAGGAACATCCCATACTTTTATTATACACTATTTCTTCAAACTAAAACATAATTATCAAAGTATACTTACGCAGATAGATATGAAAAGTCTTTATTAAAGTTTGTGCCTATTTCCATTCTATGGAGGCCAGGAGCGAACGCAGACCCCACAATTTTATTATACCATCCCTATTTAAGTTAAAACATACTTATCAATGTATTTTTATGTACATCTATATCAAAAACACTTGTAAACGTTTCTTTTTTAATTTTTAATTTTTTATTTCCATACTTTGTGGACCAGGCGCGTACGCAGACCGCACAATTTTAATGAATCATTATTATGCCAGATCAAACATACCAATTCTTGTGTCTCGATACACCTTCTATCATTATATGTAATCAGTTTTCTATAATAGTCAACCATATAGGAGCCTATTCGTGACCAGACACACACACAGATGTGCAGCTTTATATTATAATATATATATATATATATATATATATATATATATATATATAAAACATGTATTGTTATTTTAGTCCTTATTGGTTTAAGTACTCATGAAACAGGTGCAGGTTGGATTTTGGAAGATTGCAGAATTTAATAAATAGAAAATTCGTTTTTCACCTCATACCAAAACGTTGGGTGCACTAGTCCATACGTGGCAGACATTGTCTATACAAAGACGAATACGTAAATGATGCAAAATTGTCTAATTATATATCTTATTCGAAAAATTGTCACATTTTAATAAATTCCTCTTTTTATTCAATGGATGTAACGTTCATATTTATTTTATTTTATCGATTGTTCGGTCGATCGCCTCCATTTTTATTATTCGCTTTTCCATGGCGATGTAATAGCAAAATTATATGAGTGAACTCCCTTGGATTATATTTGGTTTATCTCTTCTAAATTATTATTGTTCTATTATCTGCAAGTAAAAAAAAAAAGATAGAAACATTTCTACTACATAGGGAATTTAAAGCATAATATCTTATTTATAGCTGTACATTCGAGGTAATTCTAGGTTATCCGCTCGGCTGACTATAAATACATTGCTTTCACAAGATGGGTGCCATATACAAGGCTTCCTTCATTCTGGACAGACTATGGATATCCAACGTAAGAATGCCTGCGCTCGAAATCTGTGTGGTAAGAGTTGCGCAATCTCCAACCACGCCTCTCCTGAGTCGACATTGTTGAATACCAGTGGCAAGTAGAGGTTCAAGACGACTGGAAACAATGCCGAAATAAGCAGAAAGCACATACAGCGCCTACAATTCCCAAATGGTCACCCGTGTTGTACTAGCCAGGTTCAACGTTGCTTAATTTCGGTGATCGAACGAGAGCTGGTGTGTCAACGTTATTATGCCGTATATGCACGCCGTATAGCTATTCTGGTAGCAGTCGTACAGACTCTCACAATCAATAACAATGTAACTGATATATAATTATGCATTGTTCATACATATTTTCTATGTTAACTTCGGCAATATATATTTTTTTTTATTGTGGTGGAATATTAAAGTATTCTTTCTTTAGTATTTATATATGTACACTTTTTGTATGTGATATCATATTAAGTATCACGCTACATGTTTCGTATCCCGAGTTTTCATTTGTCTTTAACAAGCTGTTTATGTGAAAATGTATATATATGTCAATCCAAGTGTTTTTTTTTTTACTAACCTTTTTTTCCAACCTCGTATGCTATCTAATATAAAACAACGCGCAAAATGGCGGTTTTGTTTACGGAAAAGATAGCCTCGACCACTTATTCGCTATAAGCTATCTGCTAACTTAGCATCAGCTATTTAAAACTTCTAAGGTTATTCCTTTAGTGTTAATTTAGAGGAAATTTTTTATCATACATTTGACTAAAATAAACTCGCTTTCAGTTAGAATTTAAAATGTTTCGTTATTGTGCGTAACATTTACAAACTCGTCTTCCTACAATCATTGTAAAAATTTTCCATCATAAATTTAACCATTTTCTGCAATCCTCAAGATGTTTTTCTCACTATCATGTTTTTAAGCCTTAAATAATAAAAGAAAGTGTGATTATTTTCTTATTCAAATAAAGGTAATGCTTTTCTTTGGATTTTGCATTACGTTTCATTTTATTTTTTCATTTTCACAAATATCAAACAGAGCCGCCGGTGCGTGTGTATCAGCAGCAGCCGCATGATTCGTATGCAAATGACGTTGCCGGTGCGAGAGGTGACGTCACAGCGGAGGAAAAGAAAGAAAAAAACGTAGAGAAAAAAGCACCACGTGGTGAGAGAACAGCAAGGCGTGCCAGCGTGACATGATCGCGTGGCACGTGGGCGGCGAGAGTTTTTCTGAGAAAGTATGTATTCGACACGGCAGAATTTTGTCAACTACATGAGGAAATCAAAATCAAGATGCAATGCGTTATTCTGGAAAGTATCAGGAATAAAAGCATTTCATTTCAACTGTAAAAGCTGAGTCGAATTTTCGTTTTCTTAGATTATTTGGGCAGCTTTTGACTATTATTACATTGACTATTATTACATTGACATTTACATTACATTTATTACATTTACATTACATTTACATTTATTACATTTACATTTACATTTATTTACATTTATTTACATTTACATTACATTTATTACATTTACATTACATTTACATTTATTACATTTACATTTACATTTATTTACATTTATTTACATTTACATTACATTTATTACATTTACATTACATTTACATTTATTACATTTACATTTACATTTATTTACATTTATTTACATTTATTTACATTTACATTACATTTATTACATTTACATTTATTACATTTACATTTACATTTATTTACATTTATTTACATTTACATTACATTTATTTACATTTACATTACATTTATTACATTTACATTACATTTACATTTATTACATTTATACGTCTCTCTCTTTCTGTATTTACATTTATTACATTTACATTTACATTTATTACATTTATTACACTTATTTACATTTATTATATTTATTTACATTTATTTACATTTATTACATTTATTTACATTTACATTTACATTACATTTATTACATTTACATTACATTTACATTTATTACATTTACATTTACATTACATTTATTACATTTATACGTCTCTCTCTTTCTGTATTTACATTTATTACATTTACATTTACATTTATTACATTTATTACATTTATTTACATTTATTACATTTACATTACTTTTATTTACATTTATTACATTTATTTACATTTACATTACATTTATTACATTCACATTACATTTACATTTATTACATTTATTACATTTATTTACATTTATTTACATTTATTACATTTATTTACATTTACATTACATTTATTACATTCACATCACATTTACATTTATATACATTTATTACATTTATTTACATTTATTACATTTATTTACATTTACATTTACATTACATTTATTACATTCACATTACATTTACATTTATTACATTTATTACATTTATTTACATTTATTACATTTATTTACATTTATTACATTTATTTACATTTACATTTACATTACATTTATTACATTTACATTTATTACATTACATTTACATTTATTACATTTACATTTACATTACATTTATTACATTTATACGTCTCTCTTTTTCTGTATTTACATTTATTACATTGACTATTATTACATCGCCTATTATTACATTAACTTTTGACTTTTATTACATTTTGACTATTATTACTGTTGAAGAAGATTAACGACCATGTTACAAATGATCGTCTTTTTCTTTGGAGTTTTGTTCATGCCCGTCAGAAATTCGACTTGTCCTCAGTGGCCGAGTTCACAAAGTTCCGTCGCCTCTTTACTTCGACACGCGGATTTTAGCAAAGCAAAACGTTATCTAATTTTCTGGCAGTTTGAATTTGGAGGTGTCTGTATAATTATCGGAGATTGCAAAACGGTGTCCAAATAATTGACGACAAACGCACAAAGTACTGTTCAACATATTTACTTTCTCTTCAACCATTTCTTTCTATTTCGCTCATCTTCGTTAGTTGGTTTTAATTTTTAGTTCTTTATTTCTATTGAAATTAATGTTCTTTTTCTTCTTTCTTTTTCTTTGGTTTTCTTTTTTCTTTTTCTTATTTTCTCCCATCTTTCTTTATTCCATTGCTTTTTTTCTTTCTATTTTTTTTGCTTTTTAATCTTTCCTGCTTTCTTTCTTTTCTTATTTGCTTATATTCCTCATCCTTTTTTCTTTATTTGCTTTCTATTTGTCTTTCTCTTTCTTTTTTTTGCTTTTAATCTTTCTTCATTTCTCTATTTTTTGTTTTTTCTTACTTTCTTCATCCCTTTTCTTGATTTGCTTTCTTTTTTCTTTCTTTTTTATCTATTTCTTTTTCTTTTTTCTGTATTTCCTTTACATTTTGTTCTCTTCTTTTCATTTACTCTCTAATATTATATCACTAATTCATTTCTATTTTCCCATTTTAAGTCTTTCTTTCTTTCTTTTCTTATATACTAGTATTTCAGTCCGGCTTTGCGCGAGCCCTATGTAGTGTTCGAAACTTTATGCGCGTATATATATATATATATATATATATATATATATATATATATATATATATATATATGTATATGTATATATATGTGTGTGTGTGTATTTAGAAGTTTGACTAATGTCCATGTAATCTACATCTAAATTTTCAAGCCAAAAACCGATTAAAAAGCTTGCCCTATGCCTGAATACACTTTATGTAAAAGTTCAAATATTTAGGCCACAATTTTGACCCTTCAACATTTATTGTTTTGCGCTAAAATCAAGTTAAAAAGTTTGATCCATGTACAAGTAACCCACATTTAAAATTTCAAGTGTTTAAACACAAAATTGGCGGAGGAGTTTGGTAGAGTTATCAAAGGTCAAATCGTTGAACTTTGACCCATTGACAACCAAATTTCTGTCTGAAAACCGATTAAAATGATTTTTCCAATACCCCTTATGTCAAATCTCGCGTCTGTAGACTGAAAATTGACAGAGTTATTGTGTAGGGAAATGTACACACACAGACACACACACACACGATTTCACTTTTATAGATATATAGATTTTTCTTTCTTTTCTTTTTCTCTTGTAATTTCTAGTTGTTTCACGTTCTTCTTTTCCATCGTTCTTTTATTTTCTTTCTTTCTTTCGTTTCTTCCCTGTTTCTATCATCTTGTTGTTTTTTTTTACTGCTATTTTTATTTATACGTCTCTCTCTCTCTCTCTCTCTCTCTCTTTCTGTACTTTTTATTCGTCGTTTCTCTTTTTATCGTTTCTTTTTTTCTCTTCCGTTCTTTCTTACTTTCTTCCCTTTTTGTTTTCATGAATTACCACTTTCCTTCCTGTCATACGTATGAAACTGTTTATCGATCGACTGCCTTAACCTAATTCAATTTTGGACACAACAGCACTCTGGAGAAAATTGAACACCGAATGTTGAGACACTGGTCACAATAACAAAACTTTCAGTTACATCTTTTCACACACAACACACATATTGTATTAAAATATATCTATACAAATAAACTACAGAGGAACCTCTACGTTTCGTTCCACAAAGAAATCACCAGGCTAAATGTCTGATGATCGGATGCATCTGCGTAGTTTCTTGCGATCCACATATGTTCATTAATTATACTAATGCATTGCGCATTGTTGAAGTAAACATTGAAAATATTCAAAGGGTGTTTTCGTTTGGAGATTAAAATCTAATCCGACGCTCGCTGTTTAGTTTTTGACAATGTTTATTTATGAGAGAACTGTCACAAAAACAGGTACTTGTGTATGTGTGTGTGTGATAAATTAGGAGAGCGAGAGAGAGAGAGAGAAAAAAAAATATAGATAGAGAGGGAGAGAGAGAAAGCGAGAGAGAGAAAGACATATAGTTACATATAGCCCGTTTTGCTAAATCAAACACACTTGTGGTAGCCGCCTAATACGTCTTAATGCGTTGACATCTCGCCCACTAAAATAATTAGATAACTAGATAGATAGATAGATAGATAGATAGATAGATAGATAGATAGATAGAGAATGAGGGAGACAGACAGACAGACGGACAGACAGATAGGTAGAGAGAGGGAGAGAAAGAATGAAATAGAGATAGGGGAGGAAGTGAGAGTAAGAGACGGACAGACGGATCTGCATCTAGAAATCATGTTTTCTTTTTAAATTCTTCCTTGTGTCACTCTCTGGTTCTCTTCATCTCTAAAGCCTCTCCATCACGAACACCCCATATTACACAACCGCATGTGTATAGGAAATGTTTGGTGATGTACCTAAGTGAACTTCTCGACAGGCTGGGAAGGACAACCTTGCAGCTGACTGACGCATCACCGAAACGTTTATAACGCTGTAAACGCGTGGGCCCCGCTTCCTTACAGATTATTTCTTGCTACTTGAGTGAAGTCACGCAGAGACAATCTTCCAAGTATCATGCACATGTTCACAAAAGAAAACAATGCCTAACTACATGTCCGAGGCAAGATGGAAGTTTTAAAGGGGCGCTATAGGAACCACGAAAGAATAAGAAATACTCAAAGTGATGTTATTAAGCCAATTTGTTGTTGCTTTGTTTTTATTTTTTGTTTTCATTTTAAAAAGTTGACAAAATTTCAAGGAAAGTTAAATATCGATATCCGTTATCATATCTGATGAAAATAGAAACATCCAACACTTCTGTGTTGGACATTTTGGAAATGATCCTTGAAAGAAAAGATAACATATTCGCTGTTCTTCAGTTGAAATATTATGTTACCAAAGTTCGATGTCATCCACCGCCACTTTCTCACAGAAAAGAGATTTACGGTCTTTCTCCATTCTATCGTTATTTTCATAGCAGGTGCTCGACTGAGCTCTGATCACTTGTTCCACACCTTCTTCTAAAACATTCACAAACTAGTGTAGCTGCAACCATTATACATAATTTTCCTTTTTTTTCCTAAAGTATACGTAAAACAATTGAGCCCAACATGGTCGTTTTAAAGTCCAATGTTTACAACTTCTTGTTGAGCCGTCCTCTTACATAATCAAATTCAACTATCGTTACCAATCTTTAGAATGTTGTCTCACTATAAACCTGACAAACTCAGTAACCCTTATTATTGAGTAATTTTTTATGCCTTGATAAGCTGTGAAAAGAAATTGTTTACATTGGACTTGAAAACAGTCATGGAAGGCAACACCACACTATAGTTCTAAAAGTGAGCAATTTTACGTAAAACAATTTGGTCGCTGAGTTTGCGTTGAGCTTTTGGAAAAGGTGGAGAGTAGAGAGAATTGTTGAAAGTGGCGGTAGGGGTTGCAGGGGGCAGAAATCGAAGCTCAGTCAATCACTTACCGTGTTGTTTTATTCAAGTTCGCCACAGTTAAATGTGCTGAGTATAATCAGTCCCAAGTGACACATACACATAACCAAGTACAAACGCGACTTCGAAATCAAACCGAGGTCACTTCTTCTTTCCTATACAGTCGCTTCCTCACGGAAGACATGTAGTCAGTCTCTCGCTACTCAGTCAATACTTTCATGACAGGTGCTCGACTGAACTCCACTCTATGAGCATCCACAATAAGAACTCATCTAGCTACAATCTGTATAAAAATGTCTGTTTTTAACTGCATAATGTTTATTTCCAATAATTACCAATATGCGTGACACAAGACCACGGGGCTGCCTTCCAATTAACTACACATTCTTGTTGAGATTTCCTCTTAATCACATTCTGCTCTCTTTTAACAATCGTTACCAATCATCCCGATGTTGACGCCTGCGAAACATATTGAGCCTCATCCTCGAATGGCATTTGGGCCTTGTTAAGTATTAACTCGTCGGTATTCATTCTGCAGATTGTTTTTCCTACCCCTAAGTTTGGCCTTTTCAAGATTAAAGCCAATAGTTATATTTCGTCTTTGCTATAATCATCTTTCATTCTTTTTAGCTTCTTACGTGAATATTTATTATGTTACACGTTAAATATATTATGCTACACGTTAAATTTATTATGTTACATGAATAATTTATTATGTTACATGTTAAATTTATTATGTTATATGTAGAATTTATTATGTTACACGTAAAACGTATTATGTTACACGTTAAATTTATTATGTTACACGTTAAATTTATCATGTTCCATGTAAAATGTATTATGTTACACGTTAAATTTATTATGTTAAATGTTAAATGTTAAATTTATTACGTTACACGTAAAATTTATTATGTTACACGTTAAATGTATTATGTTACACGTTAAATTTATTATGTTACATGTTAAATTTATTATGTTACACGCTAAATGTAGTATGTTACAGTTAAATTTATTATGTTACATGTTAAATTTAGTATGTTACATATTAAATTTATTATGTTAAATGTTAAATTTATTATGTGACCCATTAAATTTATTATGGTACACATTAAATGTATTATGATACACGTTAAATTTATTATGTTACATGTAAAATTTATTATATTACATGTTAAAATTATTATGTTACATGTTTAATTAATTATGGTACACGCATAATTTATTATCTTACATGTTTAATTTATTATATTACACGTTAAATTTATTATTTTATGCGTTAAATTCATTATGTTACACGCTACATTTATTGTGTTACATATTAAATTGATTATGTTACGTGTTAAGTTAATTATGTTATATGTGAAATTTATTGTTACATGTTAAATTTATTATGTTACACGTTACATTTATCCTGTTACATGTGAAATTTATTATGTAACACGTACAATTTATTATGTTAAATGTTAAATCTATTACGTTACACGTAAAATTTATTATGTTACACGTAAAAGATATTACGATACACGCTAAATTGATTATGTTATAAGTTAAATTTATTATGTTACACGTTAAATTTATTATGTTGTACGCTAAATTTATTATGTTACATGTTAAATTTATTCTGCTACATGTTAAATTTATGATGTTACACGTTAAAACTATTATGTTACATGTAAACTTTATTATGTTACATGGAAAATTGATTATGTTATATGTTACATTTATTCGGTTACATGTTAAGTTTATTATGTTACATGTATAATTTATTATATTACATGTTAAATTTATTATATATCATGTTTTATTAATTATGGTACACGCATATTTTTTATGTTACATGTTTAATTTGTTATATTACACGTTAAGTTGATTATGTTATGCGTTAAATTCATTATGTTACACGCAAAATTTATTGTGTTACGTGTTAAATTGATTATGTTACGCGTTAAATTAATTATGTTACACGTGAAATTTATTGTTCCACGCTAAATTGATTATGCTACGCGTTGAAATTATTATGTTACACGTTAAATTTATTATGTTACGCGTTAAATGTATTGTGTTACATGTTAAATTTATTATGTTACGCGTTAAATTTATTATCTTGCACGTTAAATTTATTAGGTAGAAACAAAACCATGGCAACTTTTTTGTAGAATCAAAATGAAATAATTACTCATAAAGGATCCTGCATACTAGAACGAGCTAAAGGTGTTGATGCACGTTAAACTTACATAAGAACTTGTTATTCCTGATGGCGGGATATTCGGTAACTGAACTTGTCATTCCTGATGGTGGGATATTCGGTAACTGAAAGACGCACAAACAAGCAAACGGTTTATGACCTTTAATTCAAGATCACAGTGTAGTATCTGTTCTGATGCTATACTTCACCTTTTCTGTCCTCTGTCAGTGGAGGAGAGGTCCTTCATGACTGAAATAAATTTTGTTTTTGTCTCTATCCAGAGTGCCCCTTTTGGGGGGAGCTGGATTTTCCCCACATTTAAAACCGACCTTGTGTCTAACTCTGCCTTCGCGGAGAGGTAAGTAAATAGAAACATAGGCATGAGGGTCACGTTGTATCACCAAATGAAATGCTGTAGAGATAGGATGCGTGAAAAAAGAGATAGAAAAACAAATGAGACACGTGAGTATATATTATAAACAAAAGATTTGCCGGTTACGTTCGGAATAAACAAAGCCTTCAGAAAATGTGAAAATTTTAAATTTACTGATATAACGGTAAACAGTATGGGGGAAAAAGCGCATAACGGAATGTTTTTGACAAGTGTGTAACCATTTGCAAAAATATAGCGAATTATACAGTGCGTGCAATAAATACGTTACATAAGCAAATAAAATAATCATAAAAGAAAATGGAATATGAGTGAAATGCGACGAAGAAAGAATAGGACGTAACAGGGGTAGTCTATTTCGTTGTTTGACTGTGATTTTTGCCAGATGTTTGCTTATGGAATAAGATCCGAGAGTAAAATTTATGCTAAGATTCTATAGAAGGATTCCAGCATACAGATGTAAATTATTTAATCATATTTTATTAAGATCAAATTCAAACATAAAATCAATTCACAACTGTTAATAAGAATTATCGAAAAGTTGTTATTTTTTAACAATAAACAGTTTTGCGTGGAATTAAAAAAGAAAATATTTCTTCTTTGCTTTGAGTCGTCCTATAGGCAGGGTCACTTTTGATTGGCAGTAGTTAGTGTCACGCCGAGAAGCATCTACGTCCAAATTATGATTGAACTATTAGTCAGTTTCGTTATGTAATTTTATAGTGATTTTTGAAAGATTTGCAAAACTATGCATTTCTTGAAAAGTTTATTGTCTGAGAAATCAGAAAATCAATGTTTGCATTTGCGCAGATGTGTATATGGCGGCCATATTGGAATTTGCAAAATGTACGTTTTGTAATATCTCGGCCTCTAAATAAGCTGAAACGCCGACTTTAACTGCTAAGCCTACATTTTCTGTGTCAAGGAATCCAATAATTTCATTTTTTCTAACTCCCATTGAAACACATAATCCCCCAGATGGGCGAATAAACTTAATAGCCCAGGAAGTCAGTCAGATACTAAATCGGAGTTATTTTTATTGGTATGTCTTTTAACTGTAAACTTTGGATGTTTGTATGACCATCTTAAACATTATGACATGTTTGATCATAGTCTAGGCATCATCATCATCGTCGTCGTCATCATCATCATCATCATCATCATCATCATCATCATCATCATCATCACTTTCGTGCATCGCAACTTGGGAATATTCATCTTCTGGTACTGGCTGCTGCACTGACACATGTCAGTAGGTGGTAAAGCCCTTAGCCCTACATGAACGTCTGAATAATACTTAGGGTACGATTATTTATGATTTCCAGATTAAACCACCATCGGATAAGAAACATATAAAACTTTAAAAGACAGACAGACAGACAGACAGACAAGGAAAGATTTGTTATATATTAGTGTAGATAGATCTAAGAGAGAAAAAATCTCAATTTTGATGAAAGGCTCCAACGTAGGGTGTCATGTTAACAATACTCTTTTTATTGCTTTAATGACTTTCCATGCAGTGTTGGTCTTCTCTTCACTCAAACAAAGCACGGTGCCACCAAGTCATAAGGAGCTACTATTTGGGAACAAATTTACAGAGATACTAATGTAGAGTATTGGGCAGCGAGATGTCATTTCAAATTACAGTTGAACTTATGCATATTAGTACAATCATGGAAACTGGGGCCTGGGAGGGAATTCCAAAGTCTAGCAGTTTGAGGGAAGAAACTATTTGAGTAGAAGGTTATATGGCATCCAGTGTAGGGTGAGATTTTGCTGCTTATCTGGTTTGTCGTGGGTATTTACGTCGAGGGGTACTAATGCTTTCAGTTTGTTTGAGAACTTACCATTAAAGTACTTGTAAAACAGGCACAGGTTGGCTACATTGCGGCCAACATAGATATGAGGACACACGATGTATCATAAAATGAAATGATGTGAAATAGGATGTGTGAAAAAAGAAGACTAGTCTCTTTTATTTCTTAGCTGACCTTCGATGCAGTGGTTATCTTCCCTTCACTCAAAGGAAGAGAGATCTTTTAACTGTTTTTTCACTACGTCATAAGACTTAGTGGCACTGTACTTTGAGACGGAGATTTTTCATTTGCGACCAGATTTACAGGAGTACTATGTAGGGAGTTGGGAAGCGAGCTATCTGTTCACATTACACTTGAATTTCTGCATATTAATACAATCAGGGAAAGTTTGGCCTGGGAGGCAATTCCAAAGTCTAGCACGTTGTAGTCTGGTCGATAGTGCGGGACCTATTTGGTTGGCGACTCTTTTTTTTACGCTATCTAGTAGCGAGATACTAGTGACATATGCACCAGTCCAGATGTGACAACAATATTGCATGCACGGGCGAATAGTGGCTTTTTTATACCAGTGGGGCAGGTTATTTCAATATTCCATAAGAATCTTTCACAAATCGGCACAAATGGCGTTCAGAACATACACTTTAAAAAAAGAACGTTAGCCATTAGAAAATTCAAGATGGCTGGCAGTCTTCAAGATGGCTGAAGAAGCAAACCTGGCAAATTTCTATTTTGGTGTTTGTATCACCAAGTGCAATTGCTCCACTATACTAAAGAAATGAGAGATTGCGAAGTGAATATCGACGTGGACTAAAGATTTGTATGTAACAAGTTCGAACCCTGTCGCCTCCATGAGACTACGTTTAATATGAATGTTGTTAATCTTTATAAGGTCCTTCTTGTGAGTATCCGATTCTAGAAAGAACTATGGAATCCAACGGTAACAACAGAATCGAGCTGGTCAAATCTCGTGACATGATGATTCATACGATTTGACCCTTTTAATGAAGAAATCAAGAAGTCTCTATCTGGTGAGTAGTTGACTTTCTTCACGTGAATAACTTACTTCATATCATATTCTTTCGTTGGGAAGTAAGTAGATACTCCATTTTTTTACTGTAAGCAGCGAAAAAGACAAAAATAAATCAACGCAGTGAAAATTATCCAAAACTGGCAGAAGGTGGTGAGCCGACGTGGGCTAGACGCTGTGTTACGTTCTAACAGCACGCTTTAACAATATGAAGCTAAAAGTCGATGTCAATCGCAAATAATAATAATAATAATAATAATAATAATAATAATAATAATAATAATAATAATAATAATAGTCTTGCTAAAATTTTGATGTCACGGACAAGTTCATTTACTTTGTTATCTTTCTATTGAACTGGGGGTATCTTCATGGAATTTCGAACAGAATTCTTTTATTAAATCCACGAGTTTCTCGTTTTGTCAGCCAAGAATTTACCAATTTTTCTAGAAATTCTATCGCGGCTGGCGAAACGTGAACATTTTAATTCCGTGGGTTAAGTGACAGGTTCCGTTCAAAAGCCCTTGCAGATTTACGAGTTTGACACAAAAATTCCCGAGTTTAACAGAAAAATCCCCGTTCGACAATATACACCTGAAGATTATGGAATGTTACATCGGCCAGAACGGTGTGTGAATAACACTCAACATCTATATATAAAAATAATATAAATCAAATCTAATATATAAACGGCTATAAGTGTGTCTGTCGGTCTGTTTCCATGTTTTCAAACTCCATCTCCTTCGAAACTAAAAGTCGCAGAGTAGCGCTTGGGGCCTCAAATGACTCGATTTTTTACGGACCGGTCTTTTTTTTGGGGGGGCGGGGTCTTTAGTCGGTTTAAATTGTTTTTAAGGAGTCAAAAAAGGGTCAAAATTGAAAAAAATCGTTAAACAATTAGTACATCCATGTTTATTTATTTTGATTGATACAGTGGTAATGTCACAATTTTTGTATGCTACAGTTCCGGTTTCGATCCTAAAGTAAAGTAATCTAAATACTATTTTTTACTTTTGAAGTTACGACTCTATAATATATATACGAAATCTTGACAAATCAAAATATCATATTTAAACGTATTTTACGCCCGGGCAAAACCGGGCACCCTCCTCCCCGCTAGTGATCCAAATAATACAAATTCATATTCAATAGAAAAAAAAACTTGACATTGTAGATGATTTGCTAGGATTTTATTTTTCTTTATGCTTTAAATACTAGTGTGTGTCACGTGTTCCAAGGGGCTGTGGTCCTGGATATGACCTTAAACTATATCCAGTGGTGAGGCCCCAGCTTGCGGGCTTTGGGGTGTGTGGAGCCACCCTTTAATTGCCATTGCTCTCATGTCCACTCTGACCCGGAGTGGTAGTACCTATTAGGGTCCCAACTATGGGTTAAACAGAAACAGAATTGAAAACAACAATTCTATTAAAAAAATTTTCTTCAAAATCTTTGGATTCGGCATTAAATGACTTGAAAAGGGTTGATATGCTGTAAAACAAAAACAACCAAACCAAACAAGGGGCTGTAAAAACGCCTCTCCTAAACAAGCCTTTAAAGTGTTTACTAAAACGTATATGTGTGTGTGCGTGTGAGTGGGTTTGTGCATGTGGGATATAAACTTCATACTACTACTACCACTACTACTACTAATACTACTACTACTACTACTACTAATAATAATAATAATAATAATTGCTATTTTTCATGATGGTCACTTCGAAACGTGTTGATAAAGGATGCGCCAAAACTGTTTTATTTATTAGGATCATCGTAGTAAGATTTTGTTTATATAAACGCAAATATGAATTAGATGCTGCAACCAACGCGTGACTAATTTCGACTGGTAGGTCTCCTAGCCTCTACCCGTTAGTTTGCCCGCTTCTGCAGCCAATCAACACTGGCACCGTGCCGGGAAAGCGTGCCAAGAAGTAAACAAATATCGACATGGACAGTGGTCAGAGGAAGTCAAAACTACGACCAAACGAAAAGATCTAGCCATGGGCTGAAGCCAACCGTGATAGTGTTTGGAACAAGAAACAAGGAGTCAAACAGGAAACATGTTTGCACCAAGTATGTTTGTGTACAAACACACACACACACACACACACACACACACACACATATATATATATATATATATATATATATATATATATATATATATATATATATATAAAGTTGAGTTTTTCTCGCTCTGACATTGATATGAAAAGCCTACATTTTCTATTGAAAAATTATTAAAACGAACTTCTTAATGTACTTAGTCATGGATATGTGAGCGACTACATGAAGGTTACTTAATATGCACAATCCCGCGAAAAACGAGCATTAATTATTTACTCATTATTTTTAGTATTCCTTATTAGATGATTTGGTTTAATTCTATTTATGTATAGTTTCTACATTCTGCATAATTGCGTTGAGTTTTGGATGAAAGCGTTCTAGAATACGGAAATAGTGACACAGACATATCCGCATCCCCCCACACATATATATAAGTGGCCTTGTCGGTGTGAGTGCTAAAATTCTCTGACAAACTCCTTTTTGAATATGTTGTCTACAGAGTTGAAATTTGATATATCGTGTATTATGACATTTTGACATAATGACTTTTGATTTTTTTTTTAGTGAGAAGAACTTACTGCTTGGCAGGAGTATTCGACCAAACCTATTTACATGCACCTATCTACATACGTAGGTTAAAGAGCGCTTATTTCGAATTTTTTATAGGTGTAGAATGAGAAAAAGTAATTGGGACGATATCATCCTTTAATTATATCGGAATGAAATGGAACAATAGCAGTAACTCAAAAGTTAAACTTTTCATCACCGTTATAGAGCTG
The DNA here is from genome assembly GCF_053919585.1 of Euprymna scolopes. NCBI lineage: Eukaryota > Metazoa > Mollusca > Cephalopoda > Sepiida > Sepiolidae > Euprymna > Euprymna scolopes. The sequence goes on along the minus strand of NC_136483.1, from coordinate 113,137,392 downwards.
ATGTTACTAAATCTTTCCGTCTGAAGATATTAACTTCCTGGCCTAAAAAACGCACCAATCATTAATGTTATTATGTTTTAAGTTTTGCTTTGCAAAGTTAATGTTCTGCAAAACCAAAATAAAAGACAACTATCTTGATATATTATTAAATTGGAATTCATTATTGAGATGAGTATTATTTATTAATTTATTTATTGCTACTATTATCTTCATCTTTCTTAGTTGTTGTTTCACAATGTTCCGGCCAACTATTCCTCTGGCCTTCGTCAGGTGGTAACTGCGACGGGATAGGAACTCCGAAGACGACAACAACTATGGATGGTAGTAATTGCGGAGGATGAAGTTAGGAGATTCGGAGTTCCTATCCCGTCGCAGTTACCATCTGACGAAGGCCAGAGGAATAGTTGGCCGAAACGTCGTGAAATAACAACTAAGAAAGATGGGAATAATAGTCCGCAATAAATAAATGAATCATTTTCGTGTACAAATCAACTAACCCAAAGCAAAACAAACACTAAATCTTTAATCGAAATGATCAGATTCGGCATACAATTACCCAATAAGCGTTTATATGCTGTAAAAAAACAACAAAAAAACAAAAAACAAACAAACAATTAAACCGTAGTAGGAAGAGTTGCAACGTGGTAGTGTCACAACTACCCGACTGAAAGGAATCTGGTGCAGATCAATGGGTGATCAGAATAAGGAACTGTCGCCTTCTAGTCGCTGTAAAGAAAGGATCTGTTATCTATTCTTTATTTATTTTCATATGTTGTTTAGAAAGAAGTAAAGCCTTAATATGATTAATTGTTATTTGGGTTTTATTATGATTAATTGTTATTAGGGTTTTATTATGATTAATTGTTATTAGGGTTTTATTATGATTAATTGTTATTAGGGTTTTATTGTGATTAATTGCTATTAGGTTTTATTATGATTAATTGTTATTAGGGTTTTATTGTGATTAATTGCTATTAGGTTTTATTATGAATTATTGTTATTAGGGTTTTATTATGATTAATTGCTATTAGAATGTTATTATGATTAATTGCTATTAGGGTTTTATTATGATTAATTGTTATTAGAGTGTTATTATGATTAATTGTTATTAGGGGTTTATTATGATTAATTGTTATTAGGGTTTTATTATGATTAATTGTTATTAGGATTTTATTATGATTAATTGTTATTAGGGTTTTATTATAATTAATTGTTATTAGGGTTTTATTATGATTAATTGCTATTAGGTTTTATTATGATTAATTGTTATTAGGATTTTATTATGATTAATTGTTATTAGAATGTTATTATGATTAATTGTTATTAGGGTTTTATTATGATTAATTGTTATTAGGGGTTTATTATGATTAATTGTCATTAAGGTTTTATTGTGATTAATTGCTATTAGGTTTTATTATGATTAATTGTTATTAGGGTTTTATTATGATTAATTGTCATTAAGGTTTTATTGTGATTAATTGCTATTAGGTTTTATTATGATTAATTGTTATTAGGGGTTTATTATGATTAATTGTCATTAAGGTTTTATTGTGATTAATTGCTATTAGGTTTTATTATGATTAATTGTTATTAGGGTTTTATTATGATTAATTGTCATTAAGGTTTTATTGTGATTAATTGCTATTAGGTTTTATTATGATTAATTGTTATTAGGGTTTTATTATGATTAATTGTTATTAGGGTTTTATTATTATTAATTGTTATTAGGGTTTTATTATGATTAATTGTTATTAGAGTGTTATTATGATTAATTGTTATTAGGGTTTTATTATGATTAATTGTTATTAGGGTTTTATTATGATTAATTTTTATTAGGGTTTTATTATGATTAATTGTTATTAGGGTTTTATTATGATTAATTGTTATTAGGGTTTATATTATGATTATTTGTTATTAGGGTTTATATTATGATTATTAAATATCGGCCCCCCCACACACACACAGAATTGTAGATCGTATTAATTGATCCACTCTGATTATCAAACCGAGACAAAACATTATAACTATTCTGAGAAAACTCTTATTGAAAATTAGTTATTGAAAATTGTTTATTCCAACAATTCGATTTAAGGCTTACATCACGGGAGATGAACATGAAAACGCGAATAAAAATAGCATTATAATCGATTTTATTTTACGAATACTATTATTGAGAGACGTTCCCAAAAATATGTAATTAAAAAGATCACTGGTACAGTTCTAAACGGTAGCATTGTGTGTTTTCTAGGCCTTCTTTTTCATCTTTTATTCTCCCAGTTCTCACCATGGCGCCGTCTCTTATATTGGCCACTGTCGAGGAGGGGAGTACGAGTTCACAAATAATAATAATAATAAAAAAAACTAAAACGACTCAAAACACACACTGGAGAGAAACAAACACACCAACACATTTCGTATACATCGGTTGGATTCTGGGCGCATGTGTGACACCATCGTGAGAAACAAGCTTTTAAACGTTAAGGTTCACATCTATGTCTTCTGTTGAGGTCATGTTCGTCAGTCGACAGCAACTCATCTCGATTTGTTTCTATTCACAACTTGCATTCAACTGTCCCGAACTGCAAACTATGTCCAACTGTCACAAATTCAAGACTGCCCATAAACTTTCTTGTCATAAAATGTCGCATAACTCATTGCTATTCTTAAAACGGTCCGTAACAGACCCACGATCGATCCTTTGTCATAGTCACCGCCACATATGAATTAACAATGCTAATTCAGTTTCCATTTGTGTGCCTTGGTGAACAACGTCTTCATTATTCTTCTACTAATCTTATCTCATATAATCATTGTTTCGCTGATTAATATATTTACACTTTTACTTTAATATAATTTAATGTAATTCCTAACACTTTTATTCGGAAGGAGGAACGTCGGTAGTATGAATTTCGTTTCAGTAAAATGAAAACAAGAAAATGTAATTGAATGGCAACATAACTGGATGGTCACATTCAATGTTGCCTAGACTAAGTTTGTTTCCTTCAATAATTACAAAAACCTTCTCTACGACCAATAGCAATGGCTAAAGACACATTACCTGAAACTACTTCTTTCAAACTCCTCAGCTTAACGTTCACAGGGAACATGAGTTGGAACAGATACATTGAGAGCATTGCCAGGACCGCTACGAAGAAGGTGGGCTCTCTCTACCGTGCTAGAAAGTTACTTACACCTGAAAATATCATGTATCTCTATCTGTATTCGCCCATGTATGGAGTACTGATGTCACATTTGAGCTGGTACATCTGCTACTAGTCTCTCACACCTAGACAGGGTTCAAAAGAGAGTTGATAACCTAATAGATCCTGAACTGTCATCTAAGCTTCAGCGTCTGTCCCATCGACGAATGTTGCATTCCTCTATTCTGCCTGTTCTACAAGTATTTTAAATATCACCGACAAACCCGAAAAGCAGCTAAATCCCACCCCTATATCCCTAGATTTAAGAAAGCCTTCTACTTCAATAGTTTTTTTCCCCCAGAACTGCTAGACTTTGGAACCTCTTTCCGGGATTCTGCTTTTCCAACGGTACTGACATGCAGAAGTTCAGTTGTAACGTGAACAAACATCTTGCTGCTCATCTCCCTACATAATATCCCTGCAACTTATATTCCCGATAGTAGTCCCATACATCAAAGTGCCACTGTGCCTTGTTTGGGGGTGAAAATGGAACAAAAAAATGTGAATCTCTATATTTAAATATGGCGATCGGGAAGCGTTTCTAATTCGGAACCAGAAGGCCTTTATCCATTACAAATTACATTATTTAAAATAATTTACTCATTGTAGAATCTAATAGTTAAAAACGATTAAGTGGGAATTAAACGTAAATGTATATTACCTGGTCGTAGTGTAAAAAAAATATTGTATAGTATATTTCGAACATATATAATTATAATAACAAGTAGTTGGTGAACATGGAATTGCGAAACGTTTGTTCTTTATGAAAGCTTTAGGTCAGTTGAGATAAATATTGAAGTATTACCAGAAGAAAACGAATCGAAATGAATTATATCCATATAAATAATACTAGTAGAAACAACTGAAACAAATTACGCTAGCCGAATAAAATATTTATATGTTAGACAAATTGCTATTTGAGTATGACTTTGAAAATCTGACTAACTGTGCTTTGTATGTTAGAATTATATATATAAAATAATAAGTACAAAAATCATATGTATATAAATATATATATATATATATATATATATCACATAAGGCTGTTTCACCGTATTATGACTCTTCAGCGTGACTATATGTATAGAATGTCTCGAACTACAATTCAAAGCATGACTGTTTGTCCAGCAGTCAAGACAGTTTCATCTTACACTTTTACATCCCTACCAAATACAGGAATTTATGTTTCGTTGCTTTTGCACGAATGACTGCCTAGAGGGCTCAATTATTTTTACAAATAGGAAACTGTTATATCCCATACTATAGAGCTCAGTCTCCAGACATATGTTTCGCCATATCAAGGTTTTTAATTGATTCAAGCTGATTGGAAAACTGACTTTTGTGCTCAGAAGTTGGAACTTGTACGCAAGGAACACAAAGGGATAATTGAATAATATAATCTTAGTTTACGTTTTTTTTTTTTTTTTATAAATCGTGAATCATATTTACAAATACAGCTCTCAATGCTCTTAGTTGTTCTAGTATATATGGCGAACGAACATTACACTGGACTTAATGATAAAGTAATGCCTGGGAGGATGATATCATTACGAACGTATGCTACACTATTCCTAAAGTAAATAAGAATGACCGGGAAGATGGTCCAATGGCAACACAGATATTAGACTACTTCCACCCATAGTTAAATATTAAAACGCAGAAGATAATTCGAAATTACCTATATATCAATACGATAGCGTGTGTGTTATTTTCTGTGTCACGCTTACATCCGGGTCGTTTAATTATTATGTACTTCCATTTCTTGTCATAAATAATTTTCCCAAAATTTTCGTTTGGTTTCGATTATAGCTGATGGCACTGAAGTTATGTATTTTTTTTTTCAATAATTTTATCAAGAATTCTTCATAAGTTTTGGTTTCAGTTTCGACTATGGCTGGGGGAATGCAAGTTTTATTTCATAAGTTTTTATTTCAGTTTCGATTCAAGCGAACGCACCGGAGTCATATGGTCGATGGTCGACCACTACGCTTATCATCTTGGTGACTCTCGTCACCGCCACGAAATTTCTTAAACTACCATTGGCCTATGCGTTCAGTAGTGGTTACTGCGTACAAAACCTTCGTTGATATCGCGAGCTGTTTCAGCAGCTTTTCGACCTAGCTTAAATTGAAATTGTGCGAATTTACTTATTTTTTTTTCATCTTGTAGTCAAGGTTCTGAAAAAATATAATTGTTTTTAAACGATTGTAATTTAAAAGATTAGATAAACCGAAAATTGCTCTTTAAAATGATATACAAAGTAAATGCATAATCACGAAAACTTATTTGAAAATACATAATTTGAAAACAAAATTTTAAAAAATTCCGCAAGAACTTTTTTCTTAACCAAATAGTATGATTTCGGCTACGTACAGATACACACGGAATGTAGACTATGAATAAACGTAACAGGTTGAAGATAAAATATAAAATTACGACTAGAGAGCTTACTGAGATGTTGGTAAGGAATAATGGCACGGCAAATAATGTTAAATTGTAATGCCTCTCCTTAAAAAATAAACCTCCGAAACTTACTTTCCAAATCATCTATTAGCTGTCTGCATTGAAAGATACACAAAACAGAGAGACAAGACTAAAACGGTTCAAAAGAGGTCATTTGATCCTAAAAGTAATTAGCAAAAAGTTATATTATTTACATCGTTTGAAACGCGTAGATTTTCATTCTTTTTTCCTTCAAAGTTCGCTTTGAAATGGAAAAAGAAAGATGGCTTCCACAGTGCACAAGTACTGCATCAGACAAGCCTATATTTCTTTCACTAAACTGCGCATGCTCAAAGCTACAGACTAAAATACATTTATTCGTATCTCATATATTCTTATATATGCTTATATGCATCTCATAATCTATATATATACGTAAACATACCCTTCATCTCTCTCTCTCTATATATATATATGTGTGTGTGTGTGTGTGTGTGTGTGTGTGTGTGTGTTTGTATATACACCCGACATAGCTGTATATACATGAATATATACCGGATATTTCTATATACACGTCTACATAGACCGATATATTTGTATATACGTATATAAGCACCTAATATATCTTCATGTATGTATATATGAACCTCCTGCATCTCTATATACTTGTACATATATTTCATATATCTCTATATACGTGTTCACATACGAGATATTTGTATATACGTATTTATGCACCTGGTACATCTTTATATACGCATATATACACCTCATGCATCTTTAAATACGTGTACATACCCTTTATATATTGTTATATACGTCCGCAGACATCTACTACACCCATATATACGCATATAGCATCTCATAATTCGCTACATTCATGTATATGTACATACTAGATCTCTCTTTCTTCCCTCTCTCTCTCTCTCTCTCTCTATATATATATATATATATATATATATATATATATATATATATATATATATATTCCGTAGCCAAACAACGTCGCAGCCCACAAGATCCATGACATACAATGGAAGTCCAAGACTCAAGTTTCACCTTCATTTGGGCTCAACAGAACATCAGGATTCAAAACCCGAACCTCTTGCATGCGAGGCAAGCACTCTACCAACTGAGAAAAACGTCCCACACACAAGAAATTCTATTAACCAACACAGAAAAAACAACCGCGATGAGATCCGACTATGAAATGGACCTACTTTAAACTCGAGCCTTGGACTTCCGGTTCGTTGACTCTCATGGCTCTTGTGGGCTACGACGTTTTTGACTGTTGAATTTATTATATATAATATCTCACATTCTGAAAATTATATATATATATATATATATATATATATATATATATATATATATATATATATATATATATATATATATATATTAGAGATTTAGAAGGCTATCACAATGCGAGGAATGAGATATAGTTGTTATTGGTGAGACAAGGCGAAAACAAGTGGCGATTTACAAATCAATAAGTACATACATATATGCATTAGGTTGGTGCAAAAATGATGTCGTTTTTTTCACGTTCATCTTCAAAAGATCATAACTCTTTTCATAATAAACTTCATTAATTGAAATAATAACCATTAGAATCGACACATTTTTGCCAACCCGAAACAAGTTTATTCATCCCATTAGCTTAGAAATCTGGAGTTCTGGAAGCGATGAAGTCATTGAAGACTGATTTGGCATCATCTCAGCTTTTGAAGCTTTTTCACGCAGGAAGTTGATCAGATGCTTGAAAAAGTGATAATCGGTCGGCGAGAGGTCCTGTGAATATGGCGGATGAGGCAGAGTCTCGTAGCCCAATTCGTTCTGTTTCTGTAGGGTCAGTTGACCAACATGCTGGCGAGCGTTGTCATGGAGGAGAATTAGCCTCTGCATATTAACTAATCTCGAACATATCCAAGTGAGCTTCTTGTGCATTTCTTCAATTTTTCGGCAGTACTTCTCCGCCGTAATCGTTTCGCAAGGATTAAAGAAGCTGTGATGGATGAGACCGGTTGCTGACCACCAAACAGTCACCATAACATTTTTTTTATGCAATTTCGGCTTCGGAAAGTGTTATGTGGCTTTTCTGGCACCCAACCACTGCGCCGAACGTCGCCGGTTGTCGTAGAGAATCCGATTCTCATCACAAGTCCTAATCCGCTCGGGTCGTTTTTGTTGCGCAGGATGAGCGTAGAAGACATTTCAAAACGCTGATTTTTTTTTTCATTATTGTTCAATTCATACGGCACCCATTTATCCAACTTTTTTTCTTTTCTATTTGCTTGAAATGGTGAACGACTATTGAGTGGTCGACCTCGAGTTCAACAGTCAACTTCTGGTGTGGTTTGCGAGGACCGGCTTCAATGAAAGCTTTCAAATGTTCGTTATCAACCATCGTCGGCCGGCCAAGAAAATCGTGCGGATTTAAATTTTGTCCATGCTCTCGAAAAGCCTGCAAAAATGAACGAAAAGATTGAGAACGGTAACGAATAACACTATTCGATAAAGCGAAAAATGCGCTTCAAAATGATATATAACATGGCTATATATATATATATATATATATATATATATATATATATATATATATATATATATATATATATGTATATATGTATATTGCAGCAATCTAATAAGTAGGGCTCGGACAACATAATATTCTTTTCATTCTTTTGACTCTCAAGTATATATTCGACACGATAAAACACAATCAATCAAGCGAGAACCACATTAGTCTATGTAAAAACATATAAGATATTAATGGATATATACTCCAGAGTCCAAATCTGCATATAAAGACTATGCTGTTTTCACAGCCCTATTAATAAGTATATATACATGACATACATCCTGATATAGGTGTCATACATTGCGATAAACCTGTATATACATCTCACACATCCGGATGTACGGGTTTATGCACTTCATAAACCTCTATATTCCTATCTATACAACTTATACGTCTTGAGATGTGTGTATATGTCTAGTTCACACATATGCGTGTTTTCCATCGGCTGTCATTGCTCGAATTCAGATTAAAGGAAAAAATGGCTCAGCCAATGTTTCATTTAATAGCGCTTCTTAATTAGCAATATAATGCGAGACAAAAATCTATCAGGCTAATGGCGGAGAGAATCGACTGGACTTATTAAAAAAAAAAAAGAAAGACATCAAACTATCTATTTGAGAAGCGAAACAATGCCCACAAAATGGCCAATCTTTTCATAATATAAATTCTGCGCTTCTCTCGATCTGATTTTTTAATGTCGTTTTTTTGTCTGTCTGAATCGTTATCTATTTATAATATGAACGGCACTTTCTCTGCTTTTTCCTCTCTCTATCTCTCTCTCTATCTCCCTCTGTCTGTATATATATATATATATATATATATATATATATATATATATATATATATATATATATATATATGTGCTTGTGTATATATATGCTTGTACCTATTTACTATGCCTCCCCCCGGGACAGAGTTAGACACCAGGGTCGTTTTTTAACGTGGAGAAAAGGTACAAAAATAAAAATTGTCTCAGTCGTGAAGGATTTCTCCTCCACCGAAAGAGAACAAGAAATAGAAGTGCAGCATCTGAAGACCAGATACTACACTTTGATCTTGTCCCGAAGGCCAAGAAAAAAAAACTTCTTTTAACTTGCTTGAAGTTTTACATTTGGATTTTACCGTCACTGGATTTTTTATCTTCAACCAGACTATCCATTCATGTGTAATCACCTTTTTCTTTACCATATATATATATATATATATATATATATATATATATATATATATATATATATATATATATATATATATACAAGCATATATATATATACACAAGCATATATATATATGTATATATATATATGTATATATATGTATATATATATGTATATGTATATATGTATATATGTATATATATATGTATATATATATATACATATATATATATAGTAAAGAAAAAGGTGATTATATATATATATATATATATATATACATATATATATATATATATATACACTTGTGCCCGATATTATTCATACCCCTCGGATCTTTGAGATTTCTATAAGAATATTGCTCAAACCAGAAGGTAGACAATATTAAAGGGATTTCAAACAATAAATCAAGCATAAGCATTTAATTTAAACTCAACAAATAAATGAATTATGCAAGTTTGAAACATTATACAAAGAAAAACAATAATGGCACTAGTTCAAAATTATTCATACCTCTCTTACTAATAGTTAATAGCATGCCCTTTATTCTTAATAACTGCCTGTAACCGTTTTGGATATTTATCAACAAGGTTTTTACAAGCATCAACACTGATTTTTGACCATTCTTCAATGCAGTAGTTCTCCAAATCCCTCAAATTTCTAGGTTTCCGCTTTTTAACCTCAGTTTTCAATATGTACCAGAGGTTTTCGATAGGATTCAGGTCGGGACTCTGGCTAGGCCATTCCAAAACATTAATTTGATTATCCTCAAACCAGTTCTTGACTATTTTGGCAGTATGTTTTGGATCATTATCCTGTTGAAGGACCCACTTTGGTCCTAAAGTGAGCTTCTCCGCATCCTGTCTAATGTTTTTCTGGAGTATCTCCAAATATTGCTTCTTCTTCATGGTTCCATCTATCTTGACCAAACTACCTGGACCACTAGCCGAAAAGGAGCCCAAAACATTAGGCTACCACCACCATGTTTCACCGTGGGTATGATGTTCTTTGGGTTGTAAGCTTCTCCTTTCTTCCTCTAAACGTAAGAAGCAACCATATGGCCAAACAATTCAATTTTTGTTTCGTCAGTCCACAAAATACTTGAGAAAATGGACTCTGGAGAATTCACATGAGTCCTAACAAACTTTAGACGTGCTGCAAGGTGTTTTCCGGTGTGCAATGGAGTCCTTCTTGGTCTTCTTCCTTTCAGACCATTTTCATGCAGAGTCCTTTACAATGTTTGCCTTGATATTTTTATGCCAGAAGACTCCAGATTTTCTAAAATGTCCTTAGTAGTGGTGGTTGGATTTGCATTAACACTTCTTGCAATATTCCTGGTGGCTCTAGCAGACATTTTCCTTTTCGTTCCTCTACCAATCAAGTTGTTTGTTGTGTGGTGGCTCTGGAATTTTTTGATGATGCTCTGTACTGTTGCTGTAGGGACCTCAAATTTCTTGGAAATTGACTTGTAACCTAAACCATCCTTATGTGAATTCACAATTTTAGTCCTAAGATCATTACTAAGCTCTTTTTTCTTCCCCATTCTAATAATTTTTATTCTTTTATTGGTTTTCAGTTGATATAATTTAAATTTCTGAAAAATTCAAAAAACGAAATGAAATTAATCAAAGGTTGTATAAAAGCATTCAAAATAAGAATCAAACAGGAAACAAACAGTCAGAAACTCGATTTATACTGAAAAAATAAGGGGGTATGATTATTTTTGAACATTGCAGATTTTATAAATAGCTGTATATTTCTTTTATTACAAGTATCCCGAGATTTTAAAATGACGAAAATGATCAGAAGAGGTTTATTAAGAATATGTATCAAGATGGACGTAAACAATAAATTCTTACAAAGTTACACCTAATAAACTCAATTTTCACACTTGTGCCCGATATTATTCATACCCCACCCCTTGAAAATTTGGTCAGATGAGGCTTGCTTTAAATTATCTGGTCATGTGAAGTGGCATAATTGTGTGTACTGGGCCGATGAAAATCCCCATTTGACCATAGAGATTGAACTGAACCAGTCTAGCATTACAGTTTGGGGTGCATTATCAAGCGAAGGTGTTGTTAGGCCCGTTTTTTTTTAATGGACCTGTAAATGGGGAGAACTACCTGGACGTGCTTTGTGAAGTAGTTGTACCACAACTCAGAACTAAACCTGACTTTGATGAACATTTCTTTCAGCAGGATGGAGCACCACCACATTATACGTCCAGAGTAAGAGACTAACTTAACCAAGTTTTTCCACAGCGTTGGTTCGGAAGAAGGGGCAGCATCGAATGGCCACCACGTTCACCTGACCTAACCCCAATGGATTTCTTTTTTGGGGGTGTTGTTAAGAACCAGGTTCATGAGATGAAACCCAAAACAATAAATGATTTAAAAGATTACATTCATGTCGCATTCACAGAAATTGATGAAGATCGGAATTTGTGTCGCACAGTGTGTCAGAGTGTCCGGGAGTGATTTGAAGAATGTTGCAATGTTGAAGGAGGGCGTCTGAAAGATTAAATTATTTGTTTTTTATGTTAACAGGTATAATGAATTTCCTGCTGTTCTGTTGTCGAATTTCAAATAAATATTTTTACTAATTGAAATTTTTCAAATAACCTAGTTAACGAATTTCAAATATTAAATAACTGTAAACCTACTTTTCGACCACCCTATATATATATATATATATATATATATATATATATATATATATATATATATATATATATATATACTAGCAGTCCACCTGCATGCAAATTCCGTATTACTTATTTTATTAGTTATTTTTCTATATATTATTAGGGCAATGGCATATCTTATATGTTTTTATATAGAGTGATGTGGTTCTTGGTTGAGTAACTGTGTCTAACTCTGTTGAATATATACTCGAGAGTCAAAACAATAATAAGAATATTCTATTGTCATAGCCGTATTGATTATCATATTGTACTCAATGTAGAGTAGTTATTTCAAAATGTAAATATTGACTTTTGTTTCATCTGTTAGAATCGAAAACAAAACATATAGCTCTCTGATATTATTCGTTACTATGTGACCTACGTCCATACATATATAAAAACTGAAATGAACGTTGTGTGTATGTATATATATATATATATATATATATATATGTGTGTGTGTGTGTGTGTGTGTGTGTGTGGGTGTGTGTGTGTGTCTGTGTGTGTGCATATGCGTAGTAATAGCATGCTTAGTCGACTTACGCCCGCCAAGACTCATTTCTTTCTAAATTTTGACTGTTTAAAAGATATTTTTACTGACTAAAAACTAAATTGAATTCATGCCAAATATCAAGTCTGTAGACAAAAATTGACGGAATAGTTTGGTAGATATCATTCTGTACACAGATACAAAGGCTAACAAACAATATCGCTATATATAGATAAAAAAATAATGATCTAATTGTTACGAATAGTCGGGAGTATGCGTCTATATCATAACGTTTGTGTATTTGATTGTTTTAAATCAACAGCAGTCTGTCAGACGTAAATGGCTTGATTGCCATCAGCTAGAATCGAAACCAAAACATTTAGCGCTCCAGTCTTAGTCGTTATATTTGCGATATCGTTAAATGAATAAGAGAAAGTAACAAATTAATCGACTTTAACGTATAATCGTGTATTTGCCCATGCGTTCAAGGCAACTTTAAGTCGACTTTTGCCTGCCAAGTTCCAATAAAAAATTGACCTCATTGCTACTATTTTTACCGGCTGAAACCAAATCGAATTTGCTCCACAATTCCAAATCCCCTATATATCAAGTATAAAATAAGTAAACCAGAATTTATAGAGTAGTCAGGTAGAGACCATTCCGTACATTTATAGAAAGAATGTATGTACACTTGTGCCCGATATTATTCATACCCCCTCTTGAAAATTGAGTTTATTAGGTGTAACTTTGTAAGAATTTATTGTTTACGTCCATATTGATACATATTCTTAATAAACCTCTTCTGATCATTTTCGTCATTTTAAAATCTCGGGATACTTGTAATAAAAGAAATATACAGCTATTTATAAAATCTGCAATGTTCAAAAATAATCATACCCCCTTATTTTTTCAGTATTAATCGAGTTTCTGACTGTTTGTTTCCTGTTTGATTCTTATTTTGAATGCTTTTATACAACCTTTGATTAATTTCATTTCGTTTTTTGCATTTTTCAGAAATTAAAATGATATCAACTGAAAACCAAAAAAAGAATAAAAATTATTAGAATGGGGAAGAAAAAAGAGCTTAGTAATGATCTTAGGACTAAAATTGTGAATTCACATAAGGATGGTTTAGGTTACAAGTCAATTTCCAAGAAATTTGAGGTCCCTACAGCAACAGTACAGAGCATCATCAAAAAATTCCAGAGCCACCACACAACAAACAACTTGATTGGTAGAGGAACGAAAAGGAAACTGTCTGCTAGAGCCACCAGGAATATTGTAAGAAGTGTTAATGCAAATCCAACCACCACTACTAAGGACATTTTAGAAAATCTGGAGTCTTCTGGCATAAAAATATCAAGGCAAACATTGCAAAGGACTCTGCATGAAAATGGTCTGAAAGGAAGAAGACCAAGAAGGACTCCATTGCACACCGGAAAAAGCCTTGCAGCACGTCTAAAGTTTGCTAGGACCCATGTGAATTCTCCAGAGTCCGTTTTCTCAAGTATTTTGTGGACTGACGAAACAAAAATTGAATTGTTTGGCCATATGGATGCTTCTTACGTTTGGAGGAAGAAAGGAGAAGCTTACAACCCAAAGAACACCATACCCACGGTGAAACATGGTGGTGGTAGCCTAATGTTTTGGGGCTCCTTTTCGGCTAGTGGTCCAGGTAGTTTGGTCAAGAGAGATGGAACCATGAAGAAGGAGCAATATTTGGAGATACTCCAGAAAAACATTAGACAGGATGCGGAGAAGCTCCATTTAGGACCAAAGTGGGTCCTTCAACAGGATAATGATCCAAAACATACTGCCAAAATAGTCAAGAACTGGTTTGAGGATAATCAAATTAATGTTTTGGAATGGCCTAGCCAGAGTCCTGACCTGAACCCTATCGAAAACCTCTGGCACATATTGAAAACTGAGGTTAAAAAGCGGAAACCTAGAAATTTGAGGGATTAAGAGAACTACTGCATTGAAGAATGGTCAAAAATCAGGGTTGATGCTTGTAAAAACATTATTGATAAATATCCAAAACGGTTACAGGCAGTTATTAAGAATAAAGGGCATGCTATTGACTATTAGTAAGAGAGGTATGAATAATTTTGAACTAGTGCCATTATTGTTTTTCTTAGTATAATGCTTCAAACTTGCATAATTCATTTATTTGTTGAGTTTAAATTAAATGCTTATGCTTGATTTATTGTTTGAAATCCCTTTAATATTGTCTATCTTCTGGTTTGAGCAATATTCTTATAGAAATCTCAAAGATCCGAGGGGTATGAATAATATCGGGCACAAGTGTATATATATATATATATATATATATATATATATATATATATATATATATATATATATATGTATTGAAATGCGAGGTTTACCTGATAAACTTTAATCTAATATGAATACCAGTATTTATATATTAATACTAGCAGGGGTTACCCGGCGTTGCCTGGGTGATCGGCCCCCTTCCCACTCCGAGGGGTAACAAAAAAGTCACCCCTCTGGATTTACATGCTTGGTGCCGGCCTCCCCCCTTCAGGGAGAGATAATCCCCAACCCCACCTTCAGGGAGGAGGGTGCCTGGAGACTTCTCCCCCCCCCCCAAGAGAAAAGTCACCTCCTCCTGGCCTCTTCGCCCCCCCACCCTTGGGGGGGACACCGGCTCCCTCCTTTGGGGGGAGAAACTGCCAAGCTCCCCCCTTTCGGGTGAGAAAATGCCAGGCTTCCCCTTTTGGTGGGGGGATGGTGGCGTGGCCTTCGTTATAAAGATGGCCGGCCAGCTGAAAAAATGACGTCATCGCCGAAGTCCCAACAAGCAAGATATGTGGAACTCTAAGACTATCAATAATCAACAGTAATTTCTACAGACAGCGTTACAAAACTTCAAAATTGGATTGAAATAAAGAACACGATGATTTATACTGAAACTTATCTAATATTAATAATAAAAAATAATTTTAAAAAAACACAAGTTGTTTGTTTAAGTATTATAAGCAATTGAATATTTCGTTGTATTATAGATTTTAAAGATTAGAATGCGTTCTTTAATTACTTATAAATTACATTTTAAAAAAGTGAAGTTGTGACGTCAGAGCAAAGCGAACAGTCAATCTCTCTACTTACTCTCTCTATATATCTCGCTATCTCTCTCTTTCTTAAAAATCTAATGAACCAGATAACCCCCTCTCTCTGTGAATGATGTGGCGTGGCAGACACTTGGCTGAGGGAAATGGGACAGAGGTTGGGTGTGAATATCGCCGTAGCGAGCGGAAATATGTCGTCATGGCAACCAGACAGTGAACATTCGTGGCGGGAAACTCGAAGCACGAGGGATTTGAAAATAAATAAAAAGTTTGCGAAAAGAAGCGAGACAGCCCTGTATATCAAACACTTCGCTCCGAGAATCGGACCTCATCGAAGATTGAGATTTGGATCAGTTAAACTGCGGATTATTAGTCAAATACAATCGTATTGTCGATTAACCTCAACATTTAATCTGGCTGAGATTTGAATTAATTAAATTGCAGATTATCATTCCAAATACAATCGTATTGTCGATTGAATTCTTCTTTGGAACTAACATTCGAGGAAAAGATAAACTTTCGCCATCTCAACTTTTTTTTTCTTGGATATTGTGTTTGCGAACTTTTAATCCGTGTTTACCCTAACGGATAAAAACAGATAAGTTTGGCCCATCTCATGCCAATATCTTTTCCTTTCCACAAACCTTTATACATATTGTACTGTATTTTGCATGTCGCATACATCTGACCAACATCCCCAGAAATACGTCTGTCTCACTCATTCTTTTTATCGGAACTTTTTCTTCTTCCTTTGTATATAAAAATCTTTCTTGAATTCTAAACTTTTATTGAGTGTTCGTTTCGTCATTTTTGCTCTGTTGTTCCGTTCTCCTTATTGATATGTTTCGCTGGTTAATCCGACATCTGACGATTAACCGAAGATAATTATGAGATGTTGGATATAAAATAAAATAAATTCTTATGTCGCGATCTGACTGCCAATCAATTCGGTCATCCATTAACCGGGTCGTGACATTATTCAATGTAACATGTTTATTCAGCTCGAAAACCATACAGTGTTTACCGATGTATTGGAAAATTCAAGATGGCGTCTGACTCCCTCTTTAACACGGTAAGTTTGGGAAAAGGTGTCATAAATAAAAAACTGGATAAACTACTGTTAAAAACTCGCTCAATATATGTTACCGTGACATAGCTTGACATATATTCGGCGGGTTGGGTTTGTATTACTGTACTCATAGATTCGAAAAAGTTGTCAAAAAACAAATATATAACAAATAAATGTTATCAAAGGCAAGATAAGTTACTTTTCTACCAGACTGAATATATTTTTCGTGTTTTTATTCAATGTAACATGTTTATTCAGCTCGAAAAACATACAGTGTTTACCGATGTATTGTAAAATTCAAGATGGCGCATCACCCCCTCTTTAACACGGTAAGTTTGGGAAAAGGTGTTATAAGTAAAAAAATAGGAAAATACTATTAAAACCCCGCCGAATATATGTCACGGTAACATATATTGAGCGAGTTTTTAACAGTATTTTATCCAGTTTTTTATTTAAACACCTTTTTTCAAACTTACCGTGTGAAAGAGGGAGTCAGACGCCATCTTGAATTTTCCAATACATCGGTAAACACTGTATGCTTTTCGAGCTGAATAAACATGTTACATTGAATAAAAACACGAAAAATATATCCAGTTTCGTAGAAAAGTAACTTATCTTGCCTTTGATAACATTTATTTGTTATATATTTGTTTTTTGACAACTTTTCCGAATCTATGTGTACAGTAATACAAACCCGGCGGGTTTTTAATAGTATTATTCTAGTTTTTTATTTATAACACCTTTTCACATACTTACCGTGTTAAAAAGGGAGTGAGGCGCCATCTTGAATTTTCCAATACATCGGTAAACACTGTATGGTTTTCGAGCTGAATAAACATGTTACATTGAATAAAAACACGAAAAATATATCCAGTATGGTGGAAAAGTAACTTATCTTGCATTTGATAACATTTATTTGTTATATATTTGTTTTTGACAACTTTTTCGAATCTATGTGTACAGTAATACAAACCCCTTTTTCAAGCTGAATAAATATGTTACATTGAATAAAAACACGAAAAATATATCCAGTTTGGTAGAAAAGTAACTTATCTTGCCTTTGATAACATTTATTTGTTATATATTTGTTTTTTGACAACTTTTTCGAATCTATGTGTACAGTAATACAAACCCGAAATGAAAAGACCACAAGTGAACGCGCGTTTTTTTTTTAGTTTAGTTTCATATATATATATATATATATATATATATATATATATATATATATATATATATATATATATAAGTATTTTTAAATTTTATCTTTCTAGCTTTAAAAAAAAGTTTTAAAATTTTATCAGCCGGCATAATTTTTAAATATTGAAAAATTTCAGGAAAATTAATTTTTGCTAGATTTTCAAAACATGTCTCAACAGCTTAAAAAATCGTCTCTTCAAAAGAACATGTTTTAAAGAAGACGATAGTGAACGTGTGTGTGTGTGCGTGTGTGCACGTGTGCTGGGTAGAACAGCGTTTGTTTTCGTGTTGTGTGTACGTGTGTGCGGCTAGCACCAGAATGGCGAACGTGATGTCGGAGGTTGGATTGTTAGATTGTGTAAGTTTCGTATTTTTGTAATTTGTAAATAACAAGTTAGGAAAAAATTAAACCCTTCCAAGATGGGCAATAAATAAAGCCATAATATTTTATGGTAAAGTTAAGAGCGTAGGAACCATAGTTTTTTTAGGAGATGTGATTATTGGATTAACCAATCAGAAATCGTCTGTGGCACACACATCTCTGTTTTTATAGATATATAGATATTAATTCCAACCAAATATAAAAGCTCAATACACAGTCAATAGAGTGTGGAGCTTATTATGAGGGAAAAGCAATTAATACTTTTTTTTTTTTTTTTTTTATTACATTTTCACCCCAAACAAGGCAAATTGCCACTTTGGTGTAGGGGGCTACTATCAGGGGCAACAACTACTGGGGTACTATGTAGGGATTTGGGCAGCAAGGTGTCGGTTCACGTTACACTTGAACTTCTGCACGTCAGTACTGTTGGGGAAGCAGGGACCTGGAATGGAATTCCAGAGTCTTGCGGTTCTGGGGAAGAAACTATTGGAGTAAAAAGATCTTTTACATCTAGGGACCTCTACAGTGTGGGGGTGGGATCTAGTAGCCTGTCGGGTTTGTCGAGGGTGCTCGCGTCGTGGGGGCACAAGTGATTGCAGTTCATCAGAGCATTCACCACTAAAATACTTGTAGAACAGGCAGAGGGATGCAACATTTCGTCGATGGGACAGAGGCTGAAGCTTAGATGCCAGTTCAGGGCCTATCAGATTTGCGACTCTCTTTTGAACCTTGTCAAGGAGCGAGAGACTAGTAGCAGATGCACCAGCCCAGATGTGGCAGCAATACTCCATACATGGGCGAATGGTGGCCTTATAGAGGTACAGGATACTTTCGGGTGTTAGTAGTTTTCTAGCACGGTAGAGAGAGCCCACCTTTCTTGCAGCGGCCCTGGCAATGCCTTCAATGTAATTGTTCCAACTCATGTTTCCTGTGAACGTTAGGCCAAGGAGTTTGAAAGATGGACTCTCAGATAAAGAGTCGTTGGCCATTGCTATTGGTGGTAGAGAGGGTTTCTTGTAATTATTGAATGAAACTAGTTTAGTCTTGGCAGCATTGAACGCGACCAACCACTTTTGTCCCCATTCCACTACAGATTGGAGGTCTTCCTCTAGTGTTTCTGCCATTTCTTTAGAAATGTGTTCATTCGTCTTCCTGTCGTGTCTGCCATAGAGTGTAGTGTCATCAGCATATATACCCATCTCAGAGGCAATGTTGTCGGGGAGGTCATTTATGAATATCAGGAACAATAGAGGTCCAAGGATAGAACCCTGGGGCACTCCCGCATTTATATCATATTGTTTAGATGTGCGACCGTCGAGGACTACCTGGATTTTTCTCTTATCTAAGAAGGATTTAATTATGTTAAGTATTCTACCAGTGATACCGTATGATCTGATTTTACTGAGGAGACCCTCATGCCATACCCTGTCAAAAGCCTTAGATATATCTAGAGCTACCGCTCTGCCTTCCCCCGCTTTGTCCAGTGATTGGTATATACGTTCAGAGATCACGGTGAGGATGTCTGCTGTGGAACGGGCTTGTCTAAATCCATATTGTTTGTCAGTCAGTAGTTTAGCATCTGTAAGATGATGGATTAGAGCATGGTTAATTATGGTCTCAAATATTTTGGCAAAAAGTGGAAGGAGGCTAATGGGGCGATAATTTGATGGGTCTGTCCTTTCACCAGAATTCTTGAATACTGGTACAACAGAAGCAGTTTTCCAACAGCCCGGAAAGCAAGCTTCATTAAGACATTTGTTGTAGAGTTTGGAGAGAACTGGAGCTACTTCGGCTGAGCACTTTTTTAATAGCACAGCTGGGATAAGATCGGGTCCACATGCTTTTGAGGTGTCAAGGTTTTTTATGATAGCATGCACCTGAGCAGGGGTGGTTTTCAGATCGTCTAGTGTGGCGTCTGTCCGCATAGGAAAGTCAGGTAGGGGGTGGTTGGAAGGGTCCAGTGTGGAGTTTGAGGCAAACCGACTGGCAAGCATGTTAGCCTTGTCGGTTGCTGAGGAGACAACCTCGTGATTGTTGGTTAGTGGGGGAATTGTCGATTGCCCATTATTTACTACACTGTTGTAGATTTTCCAGAAGTCTCGAGTTCCTAGTTTTTGTGCTTCGATGCGCTTTTTAGTGGTTTCCGTAAATTCTCTCTTAGCTGTCGCTATTTCTTTCTTAACGTTATTTCTAGCTTCTATATACTTCAGTCTGTTTGAACTGGACTTATGTCGGTTAAACCTACGGTATGCATGCTGCTTTTGAGTAATGGCAGTTGCACAAGTCGACGTAAACCATTGGGGAGAGTGGGGCTTACTATAAAATTTCCGCATGGGAACATGCGCTTCGATTGCAGTTTTGAACCAGTCAGTGGTCTCGTTTGCACACTGTTCAGCAGGGAGAGAGAAAATATTTTTCCATGGAGCATCTCTAATTAGTTCCCTGATGGCTTCCCAGTCAGCCTTATTATAATATCTCGTTGTTTTGAGCACTGGCTCTTCAGTTTTGGGTCTAGAGTTTAGGGCGATTTCAACCATTATCACTGCATGATCAGCGTTCCCGAGTGGGCTGTGGGCCTTCGCTATGCAGTCATCGGGAACTGTGGTCAAAAACAGATCTAGAAGTGATGCGTGTTGTTCTTCCTGGTCAGGGAAACGGGTTGGAAACGTAACAATTTGTGATAGGGAGTGAGATATAGCGAAGCTATGGGTTGTGCTGCCCGCTGCATCTGTGTGAGCAGAGAATCCAAGCCAGTTTTTGTGGTGGACATTAAAGTCACCAAACACATGTATTTGTGCGCTAGTGTCGAGGGACAGTGCCGTGTCTATGCTGTCAGATACTTTGTTTATTATGGAGCAGTCCTGAGTCGAGGGAGAGCGGTAGAGAAAATAATAGTAGCTAATACTGTGTTGCACGTTTAGTCTAAAGCACATAAAGGCTTGATCATCTGTTTCTAGGTTTGTTTCTCTAGTCAAGGGAAGGGTATTACGAATGTAAACTCCAAGTCCGTGCATATGTCTGTCAGAGTCCTTACGGCAGAGTGGGAGATATCCAGGCATGTTAAAGTGGTTAGAGGGAATGGAGGAGTGTAGGTTAGTCTCACTTAGTGCTAAGATATCCGGGGTATTTGTTAAGAGAAATGCTTCAACATCAGCTAAGTTAGTTCTAAGCCCACGGATATTTGTGAATGAGAGCCTCAAGGGAGGAGGCAAGTTGAATTTGTTTGTCCCTAATCCTGGTTTAAGCTTATTTTTAGATTGTACTGTCGTCATATTTTTTTTTAAGAGTTTCGGTAAGGGGGAGCTAAGCAAGAGGTTATGCGGAGCTTCAGACATGCATCACAGACGCGAAAATTTTGAAAATGGGCAAACAATATAAGCTAAGTTTAATTTAACAAATCCTAATATTACCAAAATGGCAACTGCTTTTTTTTTTTTTTTTTCTAAAATTTTGACTAATGTATTTTAACTATATGCGCATATATTGTCTTTAACTCTTTGCTTCCATGCGAGTCGTTTCTTATTACTTTATTTTTATTTATTTATTCACTTTGTTTGTTTATTTCTCGTTTTGCTTTTACCAACTGTGTATACCTTCTCTTTAAATGTATTTATTTAATGCATTTTAATTACATATGCGTAAAAATGGTCTCTAACACTTAGTCCGCCGCGAGCCGTTTTTAAGGTCAGAACTCTACTCGAAAACGAATAGCCTATGCAAGAATATAGAACAGAGCTAGGACCAACTTTCTTACTACTATAGAAGGCAGAAGATTAACCTAAATAAAAAAATAAAAAAGAATAAAGAATAAAAGGGAAAAAGAAAAAAAAAAAAAAGTAAAATTACCATACACATGTGCGCACTAAACTATAAATAGATATAAAATCCGGGGAAAGGAAGTGAAGCCGACACACTAAGCAGGGTTCGCTCGCTGACAGACGCGAAAATTTTGAAAATGGGCATACTGACTGACTGTTGGATTTCTTTCTTTTTTTAAAAATCATTTTCGTATATTGGATTACCATTAAATGAGTCTTCAAATAAGTAGTTTGTTTGTGTTTTCCACTTTTCTCACATTTTTTCTTCACACTTTTCTCAATATATATATATATATATATATGTGTGTGTGTAACACGTTTCTCATATATATATATATATATATATATATATATATATATATATATATATATATATATATATATATATATAGCAATTAAGAGGTTGTACGTAAACATTCTTGTTTTGTTTTACATACCTAATTTCGGGAAACATCACAATAACTCACGATCAAAATCGCTTGTACTGTTAGTCGCAGCAGACTTGTGAATGTTTCTGATGCAAATAAAACCACATTTATAATTTCCACTAGATTTTTTATATTGATTTCAAATCAATCTCCATATATAATATAATGACTGGACAAAGGCATCGTAGGTCTGCAACAAGAGATGCCACATACAAAATAGTTAATAACCACTACCTTATGTAACTTCCGAACACCTTAGCCTAATCGTGATAATAAAATACTAAATTACATTCTAGGAGCAACACCATCACAATTGAAACATCGTTAGAGGAAAGTGTACCTATTTTCCCTCCAAATATTAAGTCCTCCCACAGCCACCAGCTGACACCCGGAGGAAGTCTACGAATCTCACAGGTTTTATGCTTACATCGCCCGTAACTTGCTTATACAAACACAGATATATCATTAACTTTCCCGTAGGAAAAAAAATAATAAACTCTCGCTCGGTAAAGTCCGCCCCCTCTGACTGTTTGCCCGCTAATTCCCATATCCAGAAATTAGATCATTTTAAAGAAACACTACAAAAAATCACAATATGGCGGCGCTAGAAAAATATTGATTCGCACGGCATCAGTTACAGTTAACAGAGAATTAATTTCTAACAAATAACAACAGCGAACGAATGTGTCATCTCTTTTACGTAACTAATGACTGTTTAGCTTCTCTGCTAAAATTAAATCACAGACAAACTTACGTATAGTATCTATTAGCAAATGTATCTTCTAGATTCTTCTTTCTGTTTTTCTTTCTTTGCAAACGCAAAACAACCTATAGTAATAATTTTTTTTTTTAATATTTTTTTTTTATTTCTATTTATTGTCAACAGTTGTTTCTGTTTTGGGGAGGAATTAAAAGTTTCTTTTCTTGGAATTAGTGAACAGATATATGTTTTGCTTTGTTTCTGAATGGAGAGTTAGTTTGGTATTTTTACGGCGTCACTCGGCGTCATTTAACCCTTAAAATAGGTAATACACTTCTTTGCCTTATACGTTCGAACATCTTTTAAAAAGTATTTTTACGCTATAGCCCAGCGTAGTATAAACACCTCAACCTCCCCATGTTAAAAACGGCTTTTGGAATAAACACCATTACTTCCTCATGTTAAGGATGGCCTCCGAGGTTGAAGTTGTTTATTCCGAAAGACGTTTGTTACATGGGGAGTTTGGGAATGTTTATACTACGCTGGGTTATGTCGTTAAAAATACCCTCTTTCTTTAAATTTTTTCCTTCTTCCAAATTTGCTTGTCTGCTAGATGGCGTCTCTTTCTGCTCACTCGGTATACTCCGGCTAGATACCACGAAAATCAAATCATTTAAACTGAGTCTTTGGCGGCCAAATTTTCGGCCAAAACCCGATGAAAAAGCTTGTCCTATGTCTGAATATACTTTATGTAAACTTTCAAATGATTAGACTAAATATTGGTTGAAGAGTCAATTTTTTGAAACTTTGACCCCAATTTTAACCCCTGTTTCGGGCTAAAATTGAATTAAAAAGTTTGATCCATGTTCAAGTAACCTACATCTAAAATTTCCAATGTTTTAACCCAAAATTGGCGGAGGAGATTGGTAGAGTTTTCAAAAGACAAATCGTTGAACTTTGACCTCTTGACGAATTTCTGGCCGGAAAATGATTTAAAAGATTTTCCCAAATCTGATATGAAATTTCAAGTCTGTACACTGAAAATTGACAGAGTAATTTGGTAGGGAAATGTACACCCAGAGACAGACAATTTTATTTATAGTCATCCACATACAGTACTGTTTCGCAGTTTCACAACCCATCAATGCGGCTAGACAAGCAACTACCTCAAGCCAGGATCGAAACCCGATCGCCCAAATGACAGTCGGGGATTCTAACTGTTGCGCTATAAGGCTGCTGCTATGTGGGCAGTTAATTAACAATGATTTGACATTTTCCAAAGTACCTAAGCTCAATTTGTTTACACGAAGTGCATCACTTCATACGCCAATGGTAATTTGTAAATCACTTCCCAAATGCTCAATGTAAGATAGGAAGCATTATAGTCATCCATATACAGTACTGTTTCGCTGTTTCACAGCTCATCAGTGCGGCTACTAGCAGTTCAGCCCGGCTTTGCTTGGGTCTTATGTACTGTTCATAACTTCATGTGCATATGTATGTATATATTAAAATTTTTACTCATATCCAGGTAACCTACATTAATAATTGTAAGTTTTTAGACCCAGTGGAGGAGTTTGGTAAAGTCTGCAAAGGTCAACTCTTTTAACCTTGACAGCCAAATTTTGCTCCCAAAAACTGATTAAAAAGCTTGTGGTATGTTCTAATGTCTTTATGTAAAATTTCAAATGTTTAGACCAAAGATTGGCTGAATAGTTTGGTAGAGACCGCAAAGGCCTAATATTATGAACTTTGGCCCCTTGGCAGCGAAAATTTCGGCCAAACACGTTGAAAAGCTTGCCCTATGTCTGAATATACTTTATGTAAAATTTCAAATGTTTAGGCAAAAAATAGTCTGAGTAATTTGGTAGAGACCGCAGAGGTCAAATTTTTTAAACTTTGACCCGAATTTTGACCTATTGACATGTATTTTTGGGGGCTCAAATCAAAGTAAAATGTTTGATCCATGTCCAATTAACCTACATCTAAAATTTCAAGTTTTTAGACACAAAATTGGTGGAGTTGAGTAGAGTTTTCAAAGATCAAATCCTTGACTTTGGCCCCTTGACAGCCAAATTTCTGTCCGAAAACCGATTTAAAAGATTTTCTCAAATCTCAATACCCCTTATGTCAAATGTCGAGTTTATAGATTGAAAATTGTCAGAGTAGTTTTGTAGGGAAATGTACACACACAGACACACAGACACTTTCACTTTATATATATATATATATATATATATATATATATATATATATATAGAGAGAGAGAGAGAGAGAGAGAGAGAGAGAAGAGGAGGGGGAGAGAGAGAGGCAGAGAGAGAGAGAGAGAGAGTTTTCTCCAACAAAATTTTTGTTGTTATTAAACGAAGGCTGTTCCAAAACCAATTTCTCACTTCTTTTATTCCGCCCGAATGGTTTATAATAGATTGCAAATTGCATTATTTTAATAACTGGACTTATGCATTCTACACCTGAAAGGTTCATCTCTCTGTTGCAGATATTGACGGTGTGAGACTCTAAGAAAGCAACCACTGTTATGGACGTGCATCAGAAGCAGAGATGCGTCAGTGACTTCCCCCATGCAGAAAAAAAATTGAACCTTTCAACATTTACCGGCGTTTGTAGAACGTTTGCGAAGCCGATGCAGTTGCTGGTAAAAGTGTATTTAGAATTGCTATGACCATGTGAAAAAGCAAATTTTGGAGCTGAAAAGGTCGCTCGTTTTAATGATATCACTTTCGTCTTCGTAGCTCTTCAACGTTTTTTAGTTTAAAAAAATGATGAATCACTTTTTGTAACGGCCCTCGTATATATTTAGAGAGAATATTAGGACATATTTTTCATCATAAACTTCCTGACAACAAATAAAACATCCTGTATAAAGTACAAGAAAGTGTAGTGAAAATGTACACTTTTACGCTAGTGTTGAAGCCTTAAATATGTGAGCATGCGCAGAGCCCAGCATCTGAATTCCGCGCGTTCGTTTACAGTCGTAAACTGTTGTGCCCGCCAATCAGCAGATGCGCATAGCGCAAATGTTTTAACATGCAATATAGCGGTACAAGATATCTTTTACTTACGACTATGAATTTAAAATAGATCTATTTGCTTTTGTGCTTTTTTTTTTGTAAGGGGTCGGGGGTGATTTCATAAAGGAAACTGGGAGCTCTATTCTCTTTTTAATATGAAGGTTAGCTATTTACATTGTCAAAGATGTCCATATGTTTTTGTAATTATTCATATTATTTATTCAAGTATCCATTATAAAAGCATCCATCCGTTCAGCTGTAGAAATAGCTACCCCGCCTAACTACTTATATAGCTGCTTTCTATAAAGCACATACTTCACGCTTATATATATATATATATATATATATATATATATATATATATATATATATATATTCTCTATCTATCTATGTATCTATCTACAATTATATAAATTCAACTTTGTCATTGTGTGTGAGTTCGTTCCTTATAGACTCCAAAACGGTTGAACAGATTTTCTTTAAATTTTACAGACCTTAAGTGCATAAGTTCTTAGTTAAGTTTTGTTTCAGAATACTCTCGATGATTACCAATACTCCGTAATCGAAACCGTTATTTTAATTTATCTATAATCGTTAAAGCTATTTTCCTATGTCGTCGCTTACCAGCAATGATAGAACAACGGGCCGTGAAAATTTTACTGTGGGTAAATTGATAGCGTGTTTTTTGTTTGTTTGTTTGTTTGTTTTTCATGACGTGGTCTGTAGGTTTAAACTCCGCACGTAAATTTCTGAATTTTTTTTCATTAACCGCAAAGAATTTTATAAGACTTCAAAATTGCCGTGTTTTTTCTTTTCTTTATTTTTATTTATTTATTTATTTTTTTATTTTATTTATTTTTTATTTTTTTGCATGACGTGGTCTGTAGGCTTAAATCCCGCACGGAAATTTCTTAATGTTTATTTTCGTTAACTCGAAAGAAGTTTACATGAAATCATTTTATAAAAGAAACGGTAGGTTTTTTTTAAAATGCAATGCAGAATAACATATATTTTGGACAAAGTTACTGCATGTAGGAATGTGAAGCTTCCTCCCTGGCGATTTCACGGATTTCGATGACAATAAAAATATAGGAGTGTGAAATATTCGTTGATCATCATTCAATCCTGGGCAACGCCGTGTCTCTCTGCTAGTATATATATGCATATATATATATATATATATATATATATATATATATATATATATATATATATATATATATATATATAGTATGAAATATATTAATAGCAAGTAATCTACACAGAAATACGCATCACAATTCTAAATGTTTTGAGATAAAAATTTATTATTCGTATTATTAGGATTTTTATGACTACTGTTCTCATCTTGAGTGTTATTTTCATAACGATTCAGTCGATGTAACCGCCGATCATTTTTAGGTGTATCTTGACAAACTCAGCAACCCATCTGCCAAATTCAGGAATCTGCACGGGATTTCAAACGGAATGCTTCATTTAATCCACGGAGCAGAGCAGCATGCTCTCGTTCTGTCAGCCATAACTGGAGAGAAGTTTTAAGTAATTCTCAATTGTATTTTCAATGTCGCCCCCACTGATGATTGAACCTTCAAGCCCCCCCCCCCAACAGCTGACTTTTACCAATTATTTTAATCACTAATAATGCGGAGAAACCAGCAAAAGAGATCATCAGGCTAAATCAGGAATGAAACATGGACGTTTCCGTGTAGCTTATTGCTGTAGATATATTTCCATACTATTAGTAAGTTTTAGTCCCGTATTGAGCACTAATAGAGTAAATATCGAAATATACGCAATATATTACATTAATTTATTATATTATATTGCATATTGACGAAAATATGAAATAGTCCATTCGAAAAATTGAAAACAATAATCAATTCAGGCTATTTAATGTCATATATATATATATATATATATACATACATATATATATATATATATAACTACTTCATTTACTCACATAAATTTAATATACGAAAGTATAGATTTATGCGTAAACTTTAAGTATTTACTTCAAAATTGCTCAATACGTAGGTAGAGCTAGTTAGTAATTTATAAAATATATATGGCGATTAAGCTACACTGAATACTCTGCGTTTCATCCACTATAGGATTCGTCAGGCTTATGCGCATAACCCTGACGAATCCTATTGTGGATGAAACGCAGAATATTCAGTGTAGCTTAATCGCCATATATATTTTATAAATTACTATATATATATATATATATATATATATATATATATATATATATATATATATATATATATATATATATATATACTTTTATTTATTGCTTTTTAAAACAGTACTCTATGGACATGTATGTTTCGAGGCTCTATTTCTCTTCAGCCTAGCTTGACTGTTTCTAGAAGTTGAACCCGGGCCTTAGAAACAGTCAGGCTACGCTGAAGAGAGGTAGGGCCTCTAAACATGCATGCCCGTAGATTACTGTTTAAAAAATAAATAAATAAATATATTATTTTTTTACGTCCATATTTCGCATGTATATCTCAATCAGGAAAGGTGAGGACGCTAAGTTTTTTCAGTTGTTGCAAGGTGTCGATGTCCTTCTACATACAAAGCCTAGTATTTCCGTGTGGTCATCCATCACTTTTTTTAATTTCGGTAATCTAACGTCAACTGGTGTGTTAACGTGGGTATACCATATATAAGGCACTAGCATATTGCCTGCGATTGAATGATGATCAACGAATGATTCAGAATCCTATATTTTTTATTGTCATTGAAATCTGTGAAATCGTCCTTTTTTTAATCAAATCGATCGGTTGCCTACTCTAGTTTGGGACCTATCGTGATGCATCGAGAAGAAGCTTCACATGTCTCTACACAGTGACTTACTCCACAATACATTGTAGTTTACATTGCACTGTAGAGAACTTAGTGTTGATTTTATAAAATTATTTTCATATAATAGCTTGCATAAAGTTTAAACTGCAAAAGTCAAGTATCATAGTTCAGTCGTGCTCTAAACAGAAATATTCATTTTGGACGCGCTTCTGCCATATCAAAGAAACTATTATTGATTTTATAGTCCTGGCTTTTCTGCTTCTGCAGTGATAATGGCTTGAATTTAAGTTTAAAATGAAACAGTCAAGTACCATGGTTCAGTCGTGCTTTGAACAGAAACATGTATTTGGAACGCTCCTGTTATATCAAAGAACCTACTGTTGATTTTATATGCCTGGCTTTTCTGCTTGTGCGGTAATAAAACTTCTCGAATGCCCTTGTGGTGTTGGATTGTTATTTGTATTTATTTGCATTTATTTAGTCAAAGTCGCCTGCTCCTTCTTTCATCGGATTTTTCTGTTATCGATTATCGAGACTTATTGAAGACATTCCAATACAAAACCTATCTCAGAACACTGCCAGATACATAAAGTACATTTCTGTAACATTTCATATGAATCGGTCCAGCCGCTTCGGAATCCATAGAGAACGAACTGTCACACAGACAAAGTTCATTTTATATAATTGTAATAAATTTATATTATTTATGACCGTTTATTTAGTAATATATTTATATTTATGAACATTTAGTTGATAAAAAAATTCCGGCAACATATACGGCCTAAAATATTTGCGAATTTATTTGAATTAACACATTTTCGCGATTTCCGATTTCAGATACGGCAGCCATGATGAAGTGGATGCTTTGTATTTCATCACTTATTCATATTTTTAAAAAAAATGCTCAATCTGCGTAAGAGTATATAAAAATTTTGTATTACGTCATGGAAATCTTAATATAACTAACATAATCTTTCCCGTGGAATAACATTGCATTTACAAGAGTCAACCAGCATGAGGTTTAGTTTGTAAACAGTAAGCCTAAAAACTACATCATAGAATAATATTTTTAGAGTATATATTCATTGCACGCAGGATTGTGAATTCCAGGATGAGGTCATCATATTGGCACACCCTTGCATCCCTGAATGAGTGCGAATGTTCACACCACAAACTGTTATTTTTGCTTTTCAGGCTCTTATTCATCCCAAGCAAGACTTATTACCTCTTGGGCGTAATAAGCTACTATTTGGGGTCATATCTACAGCAATACTATGCAGGGAGTTGAGCAGTGAGATGTTTGTTCACACTATATTTAAATTTCTGCATTTCAGGGAAGTAGGAGACTAGAGGTAATTCCAAAGGCTATCAGTTCGAGGACAGAAACTATTAGATTAGAATGTTTTTCATCATCTAGGGACTTCTACCGTGAAGGGGGTGCTAATTTAGTCGAAGATATCTACGCCTAGTAGTCATAAGTGCTACGAGTTCGCAAGATCCCATTCTATTAAAATATTTGTAAAACATGCATAAAGATGCAGCACTGCATAGAGCTTGGTTGATAGTGCCGGAACTATTGGGTTGAAGCTTCTTTTTTAGACCTTGTCTAAGATGGAGGGCGACATACGGATGTAAAAAAAGAATGTAAATAAAAGACAGCCAATTTAAAAAAAAATTGTTCAAGCGTCAAAGAAAAATACGTGTATAAAAAAGATAAATAAAAGAAAATGAATTTTATTTTCACATTGAAAAGATGAGCATGTGAAAAAAGGAAACCGTTTTTTTTAATTTTGACTATGAATTTCCGTTCTAAAATACACACACACACACACACATATATATATATACATATATATATATATATATATATATATATATATATATATATATATATATATATATAAGAGCAAACAGTTAATAATTTTATTAACTGTTTGCTCTTATTATAAGCTCTATCTCCTATTTGGTTTTATCGAGCTTTTACATCTGGTTGAGATTACTTTATAAATATTAATTCTTTAATATTTATAATATACTTTAGTTTTACCATCTTGGATCATTTTGGTAAATTTAATTGTAATTTTTTATTATATATATATATATATATATATATATATATATATATATATATATATATGTCTTTTTTCTCCTATTCCCTATACATTTAAAAATAAAAAATTGTTTACCCTCGCTATTAATTTATGGTCTTTTGACCACATTTTTAAACGATGTTTTCTCCCCCGCTGCCAACATATATCTTTAAAAAGGATTGAAAGACGTCTAGATAGGGATTTTTTTTCTTGCCCAACTCCTTATTTATCCGCTTTATCTAATGTATGCTTAGGAGAAATATACTTTAGAAGTGTATTTTGGTCTATTTGAAAGTTTCTTTCTAATGGTTTATGTTTAAACTACAAAAAACACTCAGTAATTAATGATGGCACTATGTTCGGTGTTCTATATATATATATATATAATATGTATCCGGAAAAAATAGAATTTATTTTTTGTTAATTAAAATAAAGCAGAAAGAATAGGAAATTTTCGGTAAATTAGAAAGAATATATTGTGCAAAAATTAAAAGTTAAATTATCAATGTTAATTTATGCGCACCATAAAATAAGCACGTAGGAAGCATTTGTAAAAAAAAAATACAAAGAAAAAAAAAGTGATTTTTTTTTCAGTAAAAATATTTGCTATGCATTAGTATGTTAAAGTGTTAATACAAACAAAATGTATGCAGTTTAACGTCTTGCCAATAACAATTTTTAAATATATATCTGGGGTTGTGAAATGTTATTTAAAATCAAATTCCGACAAGTTTAGAGGCAAAAAGTTTGAATTTTATTTTTGTCGCAAGTTTTGTAAATATATCCGCGATATTTTCTCCTAATACTATGTAATTTACAATAATTGATCCCCTATTTCTTCTATTTCCTATGAAATGATATTTAATATCTATATGCTTAGATCTTTGGTGAATTACTGTGTTCTGCGCTAAGACTATGATGGTTTGATTATCACAATTAATTACTATGGGAGTTTTAGTTTATTCTGGTTCTAAAACAGTCTTTCGGATAGATTTTAAATACAGTGCTTCTTGTGCAGTATATCTGAGCAAAATGTATTTCGCCTCACACATAGAGAGAGATACAATCTGTTGCTTTTTAGATTTCCTTGAAATAATAGACCCATTTTTTTGATAGTCTGAAACAATATCCAGATATACTTTTTCGATCTTCATCGTTTCCCCAATCTGAATCTGAAAATCCTTCTAATTTTAGGAGATTGTTGATTTTGGCTGAGATCCTTTTAAAATACTATCTCACTATAATATTTAATAAGACAATAATTCATTTGATTATCAAATCTTTGATTTAATTAATTTATATATATATATATATATATATATATATATATAACTACTTAATTTACTCACATAAAATGCTTATACGAAAGTATAGATTTATGCGTAAACGTTAAGTATTTACTTCAAAAGTGCTCAATACGTAGGTAGAGCTAGTTAGTAATTTATAAAATATATATGGCGATTAAGCTACACTGAATATTCCGCGTTTCATTCACTCTAGGACTCCTCAGGCTTATGCGCGCATAAGCCTGAGGAGTCCTAGAGTGGATGAAACGCGGAATATTCAGTGTAGCCATATATATTTTATAAATTACTATATATATATATATATATATATATATATATAAATTATCCACTGACACGGGTTGAATCTAGCGAGATTCGAAATCGGGGCCCCATGGTAAGAAGCGTAACACCCTACTAATAGACTACTTCGCACAACTGAAAGTATCGCATTTTTTATGCAGATGTTATTTGTTTTTGTTTTGTGATACTTTTTGAATAAATTCAATTGCATATACGAAAGTGCATTTCGTAGACGACGAAACACGTGTCAGTGGATAATTATATTTTAAAAATAATATATATGCCGCTCCTTATTTGGGGATACCAAAATTGGTTAAAGGGAAAATTATTCCAATTTCGCATTTATGTAAACATGCACTTTCCTATAATTATTTGAATTCATTCAAAAAGTATCGCAAAACAAATAACATCTATCTATCTATCTATCTCTCCC